>NW_011370913.1:19085-36514 GCF_000735185.1 Notothenia coriiceps | reverse complement strand
ATGACTGGTAAAAGGAATAATTTGTACATCAACGTGTACAGCTACGGAACATTTTAAGCCTACCAGCTTAAAGCCGATGCATGCGGCACATTTTGTCTTGCCAAGCACAGAGCATGAATAACTCAAGACGTGCTGGAGAGCGATGAGTGTGAAGAGAATAATGGTAAAACAAAACTGCGGGGTGGGATTTCTTGGAAGATCCATCTGGTCTTAAACTTCCGAATGAGTTAAGTAAATACAGAGTAAGGCTGAAACAGAAGTAGGAAAAAACATATTACGAGAAAACAAAAATCTGTTTCCGTGGCCTTGCTCCATTTTTGTGGAAGAATCCAGGCCAAGCCACAGCACACAAAGCAACTCCAGCGGTGAGAGAGAGAGAGAGAGAGAGAGAGAGAGAGAGAGAGAGAGAGAGAGAGAGAGAGAGAGAGAGAGAGAGAGAGAGAGAGAGAGAGAGCATCATGGAAAGTTGTGGTTTTCTCAGATGAGTCAAGGATCAAAAAAGTGGGCAGGGCGTAAAGAGTTCCTTGTTTTTGTGAAAGGTGATTACCCCATCTGAACCACACCCATGTACTCACAGCAGTGACATCACTCCAGTTTCAGACATACATTTCCATTGAGCATGCTGCTTAACATTACTGTAGTGGCAATCCACATGTTACTCTGTGGGAGAGTTGTGTTAGCTGTGGTGATAAGCATTTGACCAGACAGCTGCTCTCTGCTCCTCTAAACAAACATGAATGTGCTGTTCCAGAGAGGAGATAACAATGCTATAAGCCTGGGTATTCATCATTTTATTTATCACTTTTATAGCCTTGTGTACTATGAAATAACAAAAGGTTGGGACTGTTTACTCTAAGTTTAAGTTCAGCAGTTAAAATATTTAAAATGTTACAAGATAAAGAGCATTATCAGGGAAATATGAAACAGTAGCAGGGGTTGTAGGAGAGGCGAATACATGACATTGCACAGGCGGAGCTTTATATCATGTCAACTACTTTAAGTGTTCAAATGCTGGCTAAAATTAGCCCCCATAAGACACTGCTCCTACCATATAGAGTCATAAAGTCCTGATTCAGTTATGCCGTTCATACTAAAATATCTAACTTGAGCTAAGAGTAGAGCAGAGTGTATTCACTTTGAAAAGGATGCATTTTATTGCTTATAGTTTCACTTTTTTTTGTAAGAAGACCTCTTCTATTCCAGCAGTTTCATCTTTCTTTAAGTATCAAAAGTTCACGTATCCGACTCATTTTGTTTAGTAAAAGTTCAGATGAAGGTAGAATAGCTCCACCAGAAACAAATGGAAAACTTTTATAATGTATATAGAACCACTCTAGTCAAGCACCTCAAAACTAAACATAACTTTGTTTCCACTACTTGCAAAAGTGAGGGTTGAGATATAATCCGGTGTTAGTGCTGTTGACACAAACATGCAAACTGGGTCAGGCAGTGAGAAAAATTCCAATTATTTTACTGCACAAAGGGTCGCACGTCACTGACACGTAATCCAACATTTAGAAAAACACCAATAATTATCTGTGCACATTAGGGAATGCTATTCAGGTCTCTTTTATGTTTTGAACTGTTAATGTTTGGGGCGTTGTGTGAGTTTAGCTTTTGAATGACCCGCAGATGTCAAAGTTTGTGCTCGTGTGCGTGCCTTCATTTACTTCCAAGCATGTACATTTACTCCGTCTGGGTTCACCAGCGTGTTTGGAAAACTCTGCCCACGCCAGCCTGCCAAGGTCTCTCTCTTCTCTCCTGACCTGACATTCTTTCCCCGGCTGTAGTTGACGTGCGGTTTCAAGATAAAAGCCTCCATTCATCAGTCTGACCCAGGGCCCAACGGAACGACAGGATACCCCACCTTTGTCTGGCAACAACCAGGGCCATATTTTATCCGGTGCTGGTGGACTTCACATTGAAAACAACCCGTGCTACAGGACATTTTCTGCAGTGTGTGTGTGTTTCATGCGTACTGTGCCCTCAGGATTACTTTTACTTTCAATATAATTGCAAGAAGGTTTGGGGTTTTCCAGGTTTAACTACTCTTTACAAGCTCGCTCTGTTTTAGCATACTGTATACTTTCTTTCTCTTTTATCCTGTTTGACTTTTGGCCCAGCTGCCTAAGCTCCACCACACACCTACACTCTGTCAGTAATGAGTTATTTGTCTGTTGTATGTGTGACGCGGAAGAGTGCAATCTTACTCACTCGCAAATCTCCTGTTTGCAGCCTCTGCCACACTCCCAGGAGGGATATCATGCAGAAGTAATGGGGACAGAAGCTGACTTCCTTCAGCTGTTACTGCTGTTTGGTGTCTGTGAATCATCTCCAGACACTGGGGCCAACTTCTGCCACCTGCACATCTTACATTTAAAGGGATATTTCACCCAAAAAATCCACAAATCAACCGGTTCAATACATTCAAAGAAGCTTTTCAAACCACTTCTTCTCAGACTGGCCTGATTGTCTTAACTTACATTTAAGAAAATCATTTGATCTTGTGTAGCTCACTAAAACTACTTCTATGAACAGTACGGGCTACTATGAGCTTCACAAAGGTGCACCATGATAGTAATTGTGTATTAACTCTAGCCATATTTGGGCTAAAATAGCAATGTGCAACATAATAATGGAATATGGACAAATGTATTGTTCTTAAGGATTGATTGAAACGATTGTGTGTCTGCTTCAAAATGGTTTTCCAGTATAAAAACCACTCTGGTATTTCCAAATGTATCCTACTTTAGTTAACACAGAACAGTTGTTTACAGCACGAGCGAAAAACAGAGCAGAAGAAACGAGACAAAAAAAAACAGAAGTGAATGAAGGAGACAAACTGTAGAAGGAACTTCTAACAAAACAATTGTAATTGTCCATTTTGACATTTGTTTGAATCCAATATGGCAAATGGCAGACTCACTTGAACGTTACACCGCATTGGGTTAGTGGTACTTTGCCTGGACATGAAAATATTCCACTGCACCGCTGTGAATATAACAAGAGGAATGTTGGAGTAATGTGAAAAATCACAGCTTACATGTGAAGATCTCTTCCTTTTTCTCTAGATAAACACATTTCATTTGTGGAAAACGAAATTCTATTAAGTAACAACCACGACAACATGTGCATATGTGACAGATGTGATAGTTTACATCGGTAAACTGGAAATGTCTCTAAGCTTTCTGTAGCACACCGAAACGTTCCACTATTTCAGAAAATGACACGGTGGTGCGTAACTGTGGGCGAAACTGCGAATGCCTAATAGGTGGGGGTTTACACATGTGTGAACTTGTACTTGATTTAAGGATTTCCTACTCATATGAGAGGACCTTTAACATGACCAGGAAATGAGTCAGTCTTTGTTGTGGTTGATATCAAGAGGCCAGAAAAGGGTGAGACACATCTACCAAATGTCAACAATATTTTACAGAACTCGAAAAAAGTATTGTTCTAAAGACATATTTATCATTTATCAGGAGTCTCAGAAGAAAAACTGAATACAAACAATGAATAAACATGTTTTAAATACTCTTCTTAAAGATATGTGCTGTGCATATCATTTGATATGATGCTTTGTTGGAAATGATCTCTTTTTTGTAAAATAAAGGTAACATCATGTCTCTCAACATCTCATGCTAAAAGTAAAATAAAAATGTGAAAAAATTAAAGCAACATGAATTTAAAAAACAGACTTGATGGACTTTCTACTAATAAAAACACATTTTAAATATTTTAGAGTCTGTACCCAAATAACTTCATGCCATGAATTAGAAAATATCCAGTACTGCCAGTACTATCATTTTTCCATAAAAAAGTTAAGTAGTAGTCACACTCTTTGGCATCATGTCCTTTGACTGAAGAGATTTAGAATCAAAATGTTTCAGATAAATGACCGTCGGTTAATACTGGATTTGGGTGATAAAATCTCGATCACACTGGTGGTTATTGTGTGTGTTTTGTGCACATGTACACACATAGCAAATAGGTTTGTGTGCGTTTCTGTCCACCTTCAGACCAGTTATTGAACCAATCAGTGTGTCCGGGTCTGTTTGATTGCATCATGATTGGAGCTCTCAGCGGGTCACCGTGACTGTGTCTCCAACAAAAAAAGCACCGCAGCCTGTACTTTTCCACTGATTTTAATGAGCACGTAAGGAATGGCTGCTGGAGAAAAAAAGCTGATTTCACTGCTTCCTGGCTATATGATGCTTCCTCAGTGTTTGACAGGGTCCCACCAGATGTGCTTTTACAGTTGGTTGTGACTCTATCTGTTTCATATGTGGATAAACAACACCCACAGATCTGCACACACATACTGAAAAAGAGAGCAAAAGGGAACCTGAGGTGATACAGTATACTGTCTCGCTCTCTCTTCCTGTCCCTGTGCTACACACACACACACACACACACACACACACACACACACACACACACACACACACACACACACACACACACACACATGAACATAGAGTACCCCACAGTCTCTATATCTGTTAGGCCCAAGTGTTGTCTATAAACATTGTTCTTTGTTCCAAATTGAGATCTTGGAGACATTGTTTTTAAATGTGGACCACCTTTTAAAAGGTTATGATATTTCTAGGCCTAACAACAAGACAATAAATGTAGTAGTCATAAAATAATCACACGTAATTAAAACCAAACAAAAGAAGGGAAAACAAATCACACGAAAATAACAAGTTCAACTCGATTTGGAAACATCAATATGCTCTGATTACAGACAGTTGTGGAACATTGGAGAACTGCTGCAGGGAAAACTAAAGGATTTAGTATTCCTTTATGGGCAAAAAACCCTTCCACTTCTTTATCAGGGTCTTAGCTCTTTTTGGAAATAATGGTTTTCACAGGGTAGCAATGATAAGATAGGCTATAGCTTTGATTATAAACTCACAGAACCCCAACTGGATAACTAAGACTACTACAAAAACTCAAAAGTGTTTCTGCCTTTGCCCTTGTTTTTACCTATAGACATGGGGATACATGGGGGAGAGACGTGGGGGATGGCATGGAACAAAGGCTGCTGGTCAGCATGTTACACTCCAACAGGCCACCAGGACAACCTGTTGGAATGTTTTTCTGCATTGAGAACGGAGAGGAGAGACAAAGAAATCTTCCTTTACATGTATGGAAAGTGGGTTTAAACTCATGACAGATCTATACATTTAAAACCCTATGCTTAAAGTATATTCAAAATGTAAATACAGAGAAACTACAAGTAGATAGTTACATATTTGAGTGCAAATTGCTGGATAGTATCGTGGTGAACATAAAGAATATACGTTTATTAAAAAGATGAGGTTTATAGTGACTAACTGCAGTTTATCCAGGTGTGGAAAGGGTTATCAGACCACTAACAGTTAAATCAATAAGACGATAAGACAATCAGAGATTGAGGTCGAGATCGAGGTTGATTTTGGATACAGTAAACTAGATGTAACTGTGTATTTCTACCATAAACTACATTTCCTGCCAAGCCTTGGTTAAGGACGATTATTATAATACATTAAAGTAAGAAGGTTATAGGTTTCCAACTTTTTTAAAACAACATTTGGTGTGAGTTTGCCGTTTTCTTTGTTGTCGTTTTCTTTTGTTGTTTTTTTCTAACTCGCGTATTTCCGACAGCCTGTGAACGCGTCGCGGTTTCACGCTGTGTGCCTCTGTTTATTTTCAGATGGTGACGCGTTCGATGCGCTCCTCCTATATGCGGCTCGTCAGACGGAGGCCGACCGGGGATTGGTGCTCTGTTGTTGCTGTAGCAGCTTGTGTGGCTCCGTGGGAGGGAGGGGGCGCTATAAAAGCCTGCTCCCCCACACACAGAGCTTCACTCTGGAGGAGGAACATCTACACGGTGGGTTGGTCAACCTGGAACGGAGGGATCCCCCCAACCCCCCTACTATTTACCAACAACAGGCGTCTATTTCCGAACACTGTACCGTCCTGGCACACGGACCTGCTCTGAAAAGAACCTTCACTCTACCTCGACGAAATAAATGTCAAGAGAAACAACGCAAGAGCCAACAGATAAGGATCGCTGCTCAGAAGAAGTGGCGAGAAATACGAAGAGTCGGACCAACACGTAGAGACAAACAGGAAAAGCGCACGGGTCGTGTCCGCTGTCTTTCTCAATGCATACTCTTTGTGCCCGAGGAACCATGAAGCCTGAGATCAGCGCCGCGGTGACGTTTCTGTCGAGATTTCTGAGGGTAAAAGGACACGTAAACGATCGACAGGTCCAAACATTCAACCAAAGCTTACAGGACATTTTGTCAGGTAAGAAAACGAGAACATTCTTCCGTTGCGCCCACCAAACACATCTTAATATAATCTCTTACATATTTTCCCTATGTTTAGTTGGATGATTTAGTTATTAAATTACTCTTTTAATTGGTTTGAAGATGATTCAGAAAAAGCCTTTCTTTGTTCTCTAGTATCACTAACAGTGCGCTACCAACGCGCACCACTGTTTGCGCACGACAAGGGGGAAAAACACAAGCCAGAATCAACACTGCGAGTAGTTCACGACGATTCCTCGACGATTACATTGATACTAAATGATATTTTTTCACTAAAACACAAAATGGGCCATTTGTGGTTAGTTACTTTATTTGGAAGAGGGGGAGGGGGTTGGAAAGAGGCTCGAACAAGGAAGTGCTCGATAAAGCTCTGTGAGCACAACAGCCCCAGTGAGGCTGCTCAATTACGTAATGCATTAGAAATAGGTTGGCAATAAATACACAAGCAATGAAATAAATAATTATATGCAGGGTCACTCACAATAATAATTTAAAACTTTTGTTATACAGTGATCAAAATAGAAAAGATTACTTTCGACTTGTTTGTGTTTTATATGGTGAGTAACCACTTGATACTTGTTTTAGCAATACAAATGTTGTCCATGTAGTTAAACTGTGATATTGTGTTTTCCCTCCCATTCACAGTGTTGGCACCAACACATTTACTTTTCACTATGAATGGGAGTCGTCATAGCACTTTCCCTCTTTTTATTTTCCAGGAAATTCGGCCGTTAGCTTCCCACAGTCTTACTTTAGCATTATGACCGATTTTAGAGTATGCTGCGCAGGGATTGTGTCTCACTTCCTGCTGTAAACACACTCCAGCTTTAAATCTATCATACATCTGCCTCAGTCTACTAAGCAGATGGCCTTCATTTCCTACATAAAGAATGTATTACTTTTTGAGGGAAATTTTCCCTAGAAAAAACGAAAGCACTTACCAGCCAAGTAGAATCATTGTTGGAGGTCAATAATGAAATTTCTTCTACAGCCTAGAGAAAGTATTGTCTTTAAACGAGGCTAAAAGAACATTAAAACACCGTAAGAATCAAAGACAAGCTGCAGTTCGTTTTAGGTGGCCGTGCAACTGCCAGTCGTAAATTATTGTAACGCGTTGTTTAATTTTTAGGAAATGATTAACGTGAAAATTGGGCAACTTTTTACAAAAAATAATCACAATTTGACGGCAGTGTTTGTAAACAAGGCAAACGTTGAATGGAGAGGACTGGGAGGCCTGTGGGTGGGGGAGGGGAAGTGTTTCTGATGGGCTCCTCTAGGACGAGATGACATGTGGAGGAGCAGTGTAATCACATGGGAAATGGAGGCGAAATCCACCGAAAGAAACACCACGTTTTCAGTGCTCATAACCCGATTAAACGTTGCCATTTAACTCACAAATGCAAGGCTCGGAAAAGATTTAATGAATTTGGGAATGCTTGGAATGCCGTAGTACTAATTTATAAGACAAATGTCGAGTTGGAAGCAAAAGTGAATTCTATGGGGGCTCGTCGCTGCTAAACTAGGCCAGTCTGAGCTCTTTTAGCCTGGAAACAACAGTCACTCACTATTGTGTCGGCATGCTGGGCTGCTCTTGTTTGTGCTGGGCGAAAGGAAGTGGGGAAATGAACAGATTTAAGTCTCCATAGTTGCATAATTGTAGTTAGCAAGGCTTTGCTTCATCCTGTTTTGATGCCCATCCAGTCAATAATACAATCTCCGGATGTTTTCTCTAGTAAAAGTGGTCAAATACAATGAATAAACAACCGTCTTTCGTTACACTTTTTAATTAAAATGCACACCCTCATTTACTCCCCCTCCTCTTCCACGTGTGTCCTGTTTTTTTAAGAATAGGGGGTTGAAGGTATCTTCCTTTGTGTTCTAGGTTCAAAGATCAGACAACTTCTGCTGCTGGCCCCTCCATTAGCCCAGTATACATCCGTCTGTGTTAAGACACGGGGGGAGTAAGGGTGTATTATCATGCTCCTGTATACAGGTGACCTTCGGGCCCCCAGCCTGAATAATGGCCTACTTCACTGACCCTGTTTTTTCTTTGGCCACAATAAAGCTTGCAGCAATGGGATTATAATATGGACGAGCTTTGACAGAGTAATGATTGTCGGTGTGTTTTCTTGAAGTGGGCTGATTAAAAATCAGAACAAAGAATTGTAAAATAGAAAGAAAATTCCTTTTTCTATGTGAACTTCCATGGAAAGACTGGGCCATACATTGCTTCCTTAATCACCCAGAATACGATTTTCAACAGTCAAATTTTCCTCTCGTAACTTTAACCACTTGCATGCCTGAAGCATACCAAGAGCAGAGTCACTAGTCACTGCATGAGATTTTTTTACACAGATAAAGAGACAAAATATGGTCCTTTCCCTTTAAGAGGCGGAGCCTGGTGTCCCAGATGGCTGGCTGGGACTTCTACACTTTTGATGTGTTTTGTTCAGCCAGTCATGGGAGACTTTGTGACACTGACGGCAGCCATGGGAGGGATTGTGCCAATTCAATGGCCCTTTTTTTTGTCACGTAGTGCCGGGTGCCACTGGCTGCCTGTTTATGGCTTTAACAGGTGGTTGTTTTCTTTCCTAACACAACTGCACCCTGTACTTTGGTGTAGATAAGAACATTTGTTTTCTATATGCAATAGGCTATATTTTTACACATGGTAAACACCCGCAGGATCAAACTGTGATAACCTTTTACATTTAGGATTAACATTGAATGCAATACCCTCATTTAAATTTTCTGAATTACACACTCCACTTGCTTTTACAATAATATATTTGCGGTCAGATCTCATCTTGTTTTGTATACACTTGAGTTGCCTTCTTGTGGAAAAGCAATACTTGAGATTAGGATCTACTGAATCATTAAGCCGTATTCTTTAACATTTGGAGAACACTCACATATACACACTCAGGCAACAATGTTGTGTTGAGATTTAATTCATCTTAACCTTTAAGAAATTGTAAGCATTTGAAGCATTTTTAAATATGAAGTAATATACGCACATTTTTCTTGCATAAGTCTCTAACCCTCCGTGCCTTCATCAGAGCAGGTTTTGTGATTTTGCCTTTTAGTAATCACTCCAAAACTAAACTTTTTGTCCATCTTCCGTCCCTGCAGAGCAATATCAGCACCACTGGTTCCCAGACAGGCCATGCAAGGGTTCGGGCTACAGATGCATCCGTATCAACCACAAGATGGACCCTCTGGTGGGGCAGGCAGGCCAGCGCATCGGCCTGACCATCCAACAGCTCTACTCGCTGCTGCCCAGTGAGCTCACACTCTGGGTGGACCCCTTCGAGGTCTCCTACCGCATCGGAGAGGACGGATCCATCTGCGTCCTATACGAGTCAACACCCTGCCCCGTGGGAATGCCTGCAATGTCCTCTGCCATGTCCCCCTCAGGAAACGGGTCTGGGGGCCCAATGGTGGACAGTCACAGCAGCTGCAAGGAGGAAATGATGGTGATGGGCAGAACCAGTCCCTCCAAATCCTACAATATGATGACTGTGTCCAGTTAAAGAGGCACACCGTCACCCCGGCCTACTTTTGTTCAGGGTCATGCCGTGGCTGGTCAGGTCATGTGGCCAGATTCAGGGTGAGCCTTTTTGAAGCAAGAATATGAAATGAAATAGTGAAAGAAGAGAAAAGAAAAAAAAACAGGATGTGGCCTATCGTCCAGGTGATGGAAACCTTTGTTCTAAATTGTCCCCCTCCCCCCCCATTATCATCCGTTCTGTTGTGTCATTGGATCAGTTGACCACTCCGGTTTTTAAGGAGAGGCTTTGTGGAAATGGAACTGTTGGGGCAGCTAAACCAACCAACCAGGAACCCCCCCCAGCTCCATCTCTGAAGGGGCTTCATCGACTTTGCACTTTCTTACTTGTGGTTATTATGGGTACATGTTCAACACACGGAACAACACCAAAACCTAAATTGTAAGGCATTAATATCAGGAGCTAGCCCTTGAATTTCAAAATCCAGAAGTTATTCAATTTGCCGTTTTCACTTGTTATGTTTCCTGGGCGGGGAGGAAGTGTGGTTTTCGACTGAACCGTTTACAGTCCAAGCTCAAGATAAAGAAAGTCCCATGAGAGTATCTCTATTTTCTATAAGACCCCCTTTTTGGACCACAGGGATTTAGTTTCTTTATCTTGTAGCTGGAAAGAGGCGTTTGGTCTTAACTTTGCCCCCTCCCCATTTCATCAACATCGAACCCCAGAACAATTTCATCTCAACGTTCTCTCAGTATGTCAGAACGAGTGGACTGTGTTGTGAAACCTGTGGGCACCAGTGTGTCCTGTTGCACTGTCGCCCCCCCCCCATCATCCTTCTATGTGTAGCTTTCCGGGGTAAAGGCAGGGGATCCATTTCCTCCCCCGCTCCCCCGAGTTAATGAATGTTGTTGAAAATCACAATAGAGTTCCTGTGTTGTTAATTTTGCCCCCTTTCCTCATATCACTTTATCTCCTGCATTGCCAAAATTCATGCATTGCCAAAATTCAAAGTGTAGCAAAATGTGGGCTATTTAACCCAAACTGCGGTCATGTGGCCCTGTTAGATTTGACATTGAATGCACTTTGACGTGAGATTGTGTGGGATGTGTACTTTTTAGAGAAATCGCCTGCATTCCATCCATTCGAATGTCATCTTTTCACCGCGTTTTTATTGCCCTCTCGCATTTTTTGCCGTTTGTTCATACTGTAGCTCCCACGTTGGGATAGACTGATGTCTATTAAATCGGGAGTGTGCATCTCTGGATTTCCAACCCTTTTTTTTTTTTACACTGTATTTGTGAACATTTCAGAGCTTTTGATTTTAGGTGGAGAGTACTTTTGGTGGTATGTTAGAAACCTTCTGTCATCCGTTCATATGGCACTGTTTGCTCTGACAGGATGCAGAGCCAAGCAGCCCCCCCTCCCCCCTAGACACACACACAGATGGTGATTTGAGCTGCTCATAGAAGAAAAAATAAGTAAATCTGAAAGGTCTGGACTAAGTGATGAATGTGACTTTGGCCAAAGGGAGGTCTGTAGCACCGACTGTTCAGAGATTCATTTTAACTTAAAACGCCAGGCCTTGTCAACCTTCTATTTTAACGTGCGATTTCCAAGGTCTTGTAAAAGGAGAGACGTAACCTCATGTGTGCATTGCCTTACGAAGACCTTGTTATGAATTATGAGCCATTTGTGATTTTTAAACAAACGTTAGCCAGTCCTGCCCGGACCCTCACTTGAGGTGTCCAATTCCAGCCTGGCAGCTTCCCACCTTCCCGCTCCTCCTGGTGTGGGGGTGAGTGCCTCAAGTGCCACATATCACCTCCTAGCTCAGACCTCCTGCTCAGCCAATAGCCAGCATGCTGCTAGCCGACCCCATGTGGATGCGGGTAGACGTAATGTGACACATATCATCATCATCCATCGCTGTGGGGGGCTGGGTAAGGAAGGAAGGTGGGGATGGGGAGCTGGTGTGAGAGAGGGGGGGCCAGGGCCGGACTCTTTTTGTCCAGGGCAGCTAAAATCCCTCCAGCCCCCTCTCTGGACTTATTCCACATCCCCCACCAAGCCCTTGACCCTCCCTCAGCAGTGATGGATACAAATAAAACTAAAACCAGCACACGCACTTGGCGTGCTCAAGCTGCACTGGGGTGGGGGTGGGGGGGCCAAGTGAGAGACGCGGAAACATGGATCAAAGATGAAGAATCGAGGGTACTAGACCATTGTTTTCATCTCACTGGATTGCGCTGCACTTGCTTACTGAGTTTGAGTAGCAACTTTGTTTACATGCATATGAAAGGGTGTGATGGCTGTCTGACGTACCCCCACTTCACTCCCGGTTTGGGGGTCCGAGAGGGTAACGGCGAGCTGAAACAGATGCTGTGGCGGCTTCTGGCCTTAGCCGCTGGTCGAATATGTCACGGCACTGATTCTCCGCTCAACACCAGACCTATGGGTGTTTAAGCTCCCCCTAAGCTCGAGATGATCATGGGTAATAGAGCTATAGCCTTTGACGCACTGCAACCCCTAACCCAACCTCCCCTGTTCTCTGTTGATAGTCCCTTCAGCAATCTGTGAAAAGCAGTGATTCCATGTTAGCCAGATGGAGAGGAGCTTGCTGGGATGGGAGCCCAGAGCTTCGGTTTCCCTGGTGGACGCCAGTTTTAAAACCACGCTGCTCCATAATAGCTTTTTTTTATGTCATGTGAC
The DNA here is from genome assembly GCF_000735185.1 of Notothenia coriiceps. Classification (NCBI taxonomy): domain Eukaryota; kingdom Metazoa; phylum Chordata; class Actinopteri; order Perciformes; family Nototheniidae; genus Notothenia; species Notothenia coriiceps. The sequence continues at coordinate 23,976 of NW_011370913.1, read as the reverse complement.
AAGATGTTTTGAGATTGGTCTATATTTCCGACGCGAGATGATCGTCTCGTCTCTTTTCTCTCGATGTATTTTATGGTCACACTGGTAGATTTTCTCATCTTTTCCACTCTGCCATCCCATGTATCCCCCAATTTTTAGTCTGGTGATCCAACCCCCTTTTAACAGATCTTGTTTTAGACCTACAAAATAAAAAAGATTCAACCCAAATCCTATTCGACACCTTCTACCACCACCCAAAATGGTTTAAGTCCTCAGTAATATATTATTTCAATGGCATCCATTCAGCTTGTGCGCACATAGGTTACAGAAATGTCGTGAGAGTGCTTTGAGTAGTCAGAGGTAAAATAGCACATAAAATGCACTAAATGTCAAGTTGAAGTTCAACATTTGTGACATTTTTTTTGAGACACGAGGAGTCTCTTGGAATGTATTGCCAAACTCAGGCCTCAGACATTCAATAAATACCCTTGTGGAGGAGTTGTGCATGTTAAGACATGAAACCGGAAGGGAACAGCAGTTTAGTTTTTGATGTTGTCGTCAAACTTGTCATCGATTAGTTGAATTATTGCCACTTTCACATTTGAGGTGTTTTACATATTGTAGAATGTATTGTAACTGTACAACATATGGTGGAGTACATAACATTACACATGGGAAGTGCCAATAATTGCTATCCTGAGGTGTTTTTAGATTTATTCCTTTTTGTATTTCATCTTTTAACATGGATAATGCTTTTCGTAAGTGAAGCCATTTGTGATGGGAGTGTTGGCAAGGACCAAAGTTGTTTGGTAAAAAAATATTAGTTTCCATGATCTATAAGTGTAGACGTATCCTTTGTTTTTTTTCTTTATTTCTTTTCAGTTTTTTTCCTTTTTTTTTTGTTGCTATTTACATACAAAAACCAGAAAATAGACAAAAAAATCTGAGCTTACCCAAGAAGAAAAGCTGTCTATCTTGTGATCTCATGTCAGTACATCTTTATTGTGTTCAGTTTCTTTTCCTTGGGTATGTTGTGATGAACTGCTGTAAATTTGTACAGTTCATGTAAATTGATTGTGCGGAAGTTGTACAGATTTCTATATTTTGGAAGAAAAGTTTTTTTTCTCTGTAATAAAAGATTTCCTATCTTGGCATCATATCCCCTGTGAGATGTGTCCTTATTCACTCAGGATTATTATATGCTGACTTTAGAATTCTGAATAAAAGGCACATATTAATTATTAAATTAAATTGTACAGGCTTGTACTTTTTAATAAATGATTTACCTCATGAATTATGATTCTTATACAGTAAGAGCTACACAAAGCTAACCCTCGTGTTGTGGCCGTTATGGGGCCCTCATTGGCATTTGACCTCTCAGTTTAGGTGACTGAGAGGGACAGCTGTGGGGAAACGAGACTAGAGAGAACAAGAGCAATTCTTCTTACTCGCTAACACCATTCCTCTATTTGGGCAGTAAACTGCACTTTGTATTTTGATTTTCAGGATGATAAAACATAAGCAGCTAACCCTTTTACACAGCTTACAGTGGCTCTGTTGAACTTGATTCATCAAAAAAGACAGGCTCAAATTGTGCTATAATTTCATTTTGAACAATTTGCCCAAAGATTTTCAGTCTATAATATTGATGTAGCTCCATATTTTGAGAGCAACTGGAACATTGTGTTGCCTAATGAGCTAATCCAATCCCATGTCCAATGCACATGTTTACGCACAGTATTGTTGCATTCTCCATCCAAATAGATCTGCCAGTGCTTTGACCTTTTTATATCAAAAGATGCAGCAGATGGTACTATCAGCAAGGATTTTGTTAGAAACTTCAAAAGTGCAACATTTGCCAGGACACCGATGTGCACAATAACGCTGCAACAGAACCAGCTGACTCCGCAATAACCCAGAGTTTTGATTAAGACCGCAATCCTTTGCAGCACTCTCAATCCCCCAGGTTGCTTAGCAGCAGGATGAAAAAGAAAAGCATTTGGCTCGTTTTGACACACAGACAAAGGACGGAGCGAGAAGAGCTGGTTTAGCAGGAGCCGGGGGGGGAGGGCACCGAGAGGGAAGGTGACTGGGCTTGTGTTTAAGTCGGGCTTTAACTCTCCAAACATTCACAAGCCTGGGGCCTCAACAGCTGGGGAGTGTGGGTACTGTAGTTAAAAATGATCGGAGGCTGTCTTGTCAGCATAAGACACAGCAAGAGAGTTTGATGCAAATTCCCTGGGCGCGCCAGACTGTTTGGCCCATTTATTTTATAGAAAAATATAATCAGAGGGGAAGTGTGGGTTAGTTTGTTGGTTTTCGGATCAGGGGGGGCACAGGTTCAAACCCCTCTGCAGTCAGCATGTCGTTGTGTCCCTGGGCAAGACACTTCACCCCAAATTGCTCCTGTGATTGTCCACAGTATTGAGTATGTAAGTCGCTTTGGATAAAAGCGTCTAACATGTAATAATGTAAGAACCATACAACGGTAACACAAAGCACAAAGTGATCCAGATTTACCAGGATTTTGCAATCCTCCCCGGACAGCGTTTTGCCATGACTCATTGCAGCAAGATGTTTTGTCAAGTTATTAATCTCTGAAAAATGAGAAGTGGATTGCAGTGGGTGTGCTTGGGCAGAAACATATCATTTTGATTTTATACGTATTTTGATAGCTGTTGAAGCACGTGAGGTGTTGTGTTTTTCACAAAAATATGCCGCTAAATGGGCTCATTTCACTGTGAAATTTCCTGAAGAAAGGCCAAATTATGTAAATACATATCACTGATATTTTATGTAAATAATGAAACATCAGCTCCTCTTTATATATATATATATATACTAAAATCGCATGCATCAAATTGCATGCTTGGCACTGATGAAACTGCAGTGTAATGTTTTCTGCTCTCCCCTCCCACTCACATAGCAACAGAGGTCACATAGAGAGATGGTTTGATTAGGCAGAATGTTCTGAAAGGTGTGTCAGATTAGAAGAGAAAGATAAAGAAATACTCAGGAAGATTATTTATGGTCTGATCCCATGATATATGGCATGGAATAATAAACAAGTCAGGCCACTTTAATCTGTGGGAGTTATTGATGTTAAAATGTGCTGAATATCCACTTAATCATTCATTATTCACATGTTTTTTTTGGACAAAGCATGTACAATTCAGCTTTTACTGTACTCTGTCCTGTATCAGAGGTCTGTGTGTGGCAACATTTATGTACACTGAGTCTGAACGCTCTGTCTGAGAACAAAGGCCTGGTGAGTGACAGTGGGAGCATGGTGCGTCTGCTAACAGTGTGAGGGGGTGGGAGGACATCTGGGACCCGCTTTATTGCCAGAGAAATGACAGGGTAGCCCTCCATGCTGCAGATGCATAAGTCACAGCCTTTTGATAATATGCCTCACTGTGTACGTTGCCAGGCTTCTCCTTCACCAAGAAAACTAGTATGATTTAGATATGTTATTATAAACTAGTAAATGCTGAAACAGAAATATTTCCCTAGCATGTGTGTCAATGGCCAAATATTTTAGGATATCCTCAAAACCACAGCTGTTAAGCACTTCTGTGTGTTTTTCCACTGAGTTCCCACTTTATCATTGTCCTTCAGAGTGTGTTTGTCATTCAGCAAGCCATGGAAGGACACATTGAGTCCTCTTTGAATACGATCCTGGGTGGGTCTCCAGAGTATAGAGGCCACACTCGACAACTCTCTCTCCCCTTCCCCTCAGGGCACTATTCATCCTGAGCCATGACATCTGCTTTGCCCCCCGCTGAATAGCTGAATACACCCTTCCCACCAGCATCAAAACAGGGACATTAATGAAATATAAGACAGTTTGGAAAAAGGAGTCCCGCTCGGGCCATCCAAGTCACTGAGCAATCCTTAAAGTGGACCTATCATGCTATATTGGAAAAATATATTGTTGGGCCATACCTATACAAAACATGTCTGTGATGTTTTTCTTTCAAAATACCAAACAATTCACCCATTGTAGCCATGCCTCATACTGCTCAAACCCCTCTTTTGAAGCCCTGTTAGAGAAACGCGGATCTTGGGTAATTGCCAGTTGTGAAATTGCTCCACACAACGCTGCTCTTTCTCTCAGCCATCATGCGTGTGTGTGTGTGTGTGTGTGTGTGTGTGTGTGTGTGTGTGTGTGTGTGTGTTGCACTCGCGAGTCGCTGGCTGCTGATGTCCTGCCGGCTGCTGTCAGTCAGCTTGATAATCGGCATTCAGGCAGGGAGCGCGCTGCGTGTGCGCGAGCCTCGAGGAGCGGAGGACAGCAGTGGAGAGAGAAGAAAAGAGCATATACTTGTGTTCGTCTGCACATAGTTTTTTGAAGAAATTGACGAGTAAAGGAGACGGGAAAAAAAGTATAAAAGTATCGATCCTATTGGCTCTAGTATCGATATTTTGAAACGTAACGTAATATCGGAAGTATCGATATTTTGGGATCGATCCGCCCACCCCTACTGATCAGAATTCTACCCGAGATAAAGTTCAGTTCTGCTGTGATAAAACGCCATCCTGTTTAAACCACGTCATGGATTATTTCTGAAATAGTATGGAGCTCAAATGCTTTTTCTCTTGCGGGTTTATCACAAGGTGAGTTCTTTTTTTATTTCCTGCTTTTTAAACACATGTGCTCTACAGTACAGGTTAGCTCTGAGTGTTAGCGAGGCTTGCTAATGTAATCAAAGACGAGATTACGTCCAAAACACGTCAGGCATTGTTTCTGATAGCAACTTTCTGTGGGTCCGCCGCCGATTTGACGTCAGATCGGCAGCAAATCTGTATCCGCTCGTTGTACCCCCGTTTTTAAGAGATTTGGGTAAGGAGGAAAAGAGAGGGTTTTATTTTCTGATGCTGCGTGAGTTCCCCGACGCACCAGGGACACATG
>NW_011370913.1:0-19045 GCF_000735185.1 Notothenia coriiceps | reverse complement strand
ATGTTCAAAGGGGAATATACAGTGGTAAACATACATCTGGAAACAGCAGTTACTCCCACTTCCCTGAAAATTGTGGAGAAACAAATTGAAACTGTGTTTATGTAAGAAATTAAATATGTAAACCTTCTGAGTTTTGGAAATATCTGTTTTCCTAACATCTCTCGCAGTGGGGTTATCCAGCCAACGACCACTAATGAAGCTCAGCGCAAGTTCAACCAGGGAAGACCGTCTTTACTCATTCATGTATTTCTATCTCCATGTTTCTACTCTCTCTCCTCTAATAATAATGGTCAATAAGTGACCGGGGGCGTCACTCTTCAGTTTAGCCAATCACTTCGCTCTATTCCCAAGAGCCTATCATAGCGTGCCGTCAAACCCTTTAAACTCTGCTCTTTCCCCTCTGACAGCTGTCATTTCAGGTGACTCAACGCAACCCTCCTCCACCCCTTTTCACCTCCCGTCCCTCCGAATCCAGGGTCAAGCTAAACCACTCCTCCCCAGACCGACCCAACTATCCATTCACCACCACCAGTGTCTAGACCCCTGGGGGTTTTCATTGGATCGGTTCTACCCTCCCGAATGATACTTCCTGCACAACGGGGCCTAATCACCAAAACTGTCACATTCATTTGTGTATCTGCGCATTAAATATGTATTATTACATCAAAACCGTCTCTCCTGATTGAAATACAAGTTACCTTCAATCCAAACTAAATAAACCTGTTGGTGAATGTGTGTGTGTGCTTGTATATATACTTGTACCTCTGTGTGTGTGGCCAGACCTCATGCAGAGGGCCTCTTGCTGAGCCCCAAATGCTATATTTAGATGGCCGTTTTTCTCTCTCCCTCTGAGTGGTTTTGAGCGTTGCCTACTGGTTGGGAGAGGCCAACCACTGGAATATGCTGCCTCCATGTCTGACCGCTGACTTTCAGATAACCATGTGTGGGAGAATGCTTGACATTAGCCGTGGTTAGCCTGTTAGCTTATCATTAGGGCACAGAGGTTGTTGATATCACCTCTGGTTCTTGGTTAGAAACATCATGTGGGGCAGACACTAAAAACATAAACACAGTTTCAATTTGTTTCCCTTAAATGTTCAGGGAAGTGGGAGTAACTGCTGGTTCCAGATGTTTTACCACTGTACATTCCCCTTTGAACAGAGACATGGGAGTCACATGGATCATTTAAAGATGTCCCTAATCAAACTTTTTATATCAACCATAGCCTTACTGTTACTGTTTTTGGTTTGGCGTTGTTTTTTTCATTATTGAGCAGCTAATGAGCCACATATTTCCCTGAGGCGTAAGCGGAGACCAAAACAGAGATGAAAGGAGAGTGAATTTGGGATATTGAGCCCTAGCCACCACCATTGCTACGGAGAAAGAAGACGTTCAGAAGAGCGAACCACAGCTGTAGTTGAATAAAAATCCCTTTGTAATTTGGCAGAAGACAGATTACCTTAATATCTGAATTCTTTAAACTTGACCCTGAAAGCGGACTGACCTAAATTCCAAATGTTTGATTTTGTTCCAACAACGTATTCATGGCTAGTTTCTTACTGAAGTGCTGAGTGACGAACCTTAGTGACTTCTCTTTATATATTTTGTATGAATGCCCCAGATTTGTACCTTTTGAGTTTGTATCAAAGAATCAAGTATTTTCTTAATCAGTGGTTCCTTATTTGTAGTGATGTTTCATCCAAAAGCCCATCACAGGTCTTTGAAGTACTCCACAGTCGGTTAACACTTTCAGGAAAAAGCTTTTTTCTTCCTTTCTCAGAGACACAATAACGTATTAGCCATGAAAACACATGATGCCCCTCACTTTACCCTAATAAGGCCCGAAGCCAGATTCTCAAGTGAATTCCTATACGGTGGGAGTGTGAGCTGATAGGTGACACCAGAAGCTTGGAGAACGGGGGATAAAGATAGACAGAGGGCGAGGTGGTGGAGAGGGTATGAAGGAGGGGTGAAAAAGTGATATGAAAATGANGTTACCTATGTGCCCTGCAGCATCTGTGGCTTCTCTCAGCTCCAGAGTAGACACACACACACACACACACACACACACACACACACACAAACACGATAAACTACTCTGGAGCTGAGAGAAGCCACAGATGCTGCAGGGCACATAGGTAACCTCACACAAACACACTTACTGTATGTGGTTTGATTTTTTTTTTTGCCTCCATACGGTTTTAGTGCGTTATTTAACACCTCGGAAATGGGAATTTAAACAGGAAATTATGCATCACACTGTGGAAGAGAAGCATACTTTATGATAAATCTCCTATTCCTCCCTCCTCTTAAATCGCAATGATAATATTGCATTTTTCCCTTGATTTATTATGCAAGGGTCCAAAGTCATGCAATGAAACCATAGTCCAAACTGATTAAGCTGCCTTTGTGAGAAGACTGATTCACACAGTAGCTGTTTTGCATTATTCTCTGTAATGTATTATGTTGCTGCCGCTGCTGCAGCACAAGGTAGCCCAGTCGTATTTTGGTGGTTTGCAAGTTTCTTTTGAGTCTTTGGTAAAAGTAATTTTTTTGTAGAGGAAAGATTTAGTCTTTAGAATGGATTACACAATCAACCCTCCTGTTGTCTTCGGGTCAAATCTTACCGATTTACTACTTTCATCAATCATAACCTTTTTGTTTTACATTCGATTGCATTAAGGCTTTATGATATCCTTCACAGTAGACATTTGAACATATAGAATTGTTGATCACCACTTTCATTGAATTTTGGATGATTTAGTCAACTTTGTAACACCGGTGTTCCTGGTCAAAAATGACCGCCACAAAGAAAAGGAATTAGTAACCATCCGGATCAGATAAAACACACACACAAACACACACAGAACAATTTGACACATTTCCCACATGGATCACACCTGGCACACGCAATACACGTTCAGTGTCTATTCTTTGTATATTTACTGCAGTTTTTCATGTATACCAGTAGTCTGATACAATATTTACAGTTTGAAAGGGTGTTAAATGAAATTTGTATTTGTATTAATGTAATAACAGTTAAAACAGGACCGGTCAAATTTGACCGCGAACACCAAAGTAAGGGGGGGAAACAAAGACAATAGGAGGGTTAAAGACATTTAGAAAATGTAAGTCCAGAGTCAATGACAATGTACTACATTGTCATTGACTCAAGCGGTCAAAATGTAGTTTGTTCACTTTTTTTCATAAATTAAGGGATCCCCACAATCTCTGTTCAAATTCACTGAAATATGGACCAAACTTAATATTTACCTCAGTCAGTGTCAATGTCTCATAACCTTCGCACAGGAAAATAATGCTAAAAAACTTTCACATTACTTACTGTGCATCACATAGGTCACGCTAGAAATGTAATGAAATTGTGTTGCCTCCGGTGTCCTTCGCCTTTTCAATTTCTACCTACTTTACTTTTTATCAGAGGGAAATGCGAAGCCGTCGGCGCTTCATTTCCCTCCTTATAAGTCATGTTTTACAGTCTGCCCTGAGGGATGAAGAAGTAATCACAGAGGAGCTTCAGGCTTAACAACATGGCAGATGTGGATTATTATTGTGGTTGAGTACTAACATTTTATGTTTTATTTCCTCTTCAAGATGGTTTCATACAGGTTCAAGGTTCACAAGGTTATTATGATTAACAAGTGGCTCAAAGTCCTGAAATAAGTGATGTATGTGATTTCATTTCATATGTTTTTTAAAATGTTGGAAACCAGGTTGCACATTCTTCAATCAGGAGAGACGGTTTTGATGTAATAATACATATTTAATGCGCAGATACACAAATGAATGTGACAGTAGTTTTGGCGATTAGGCCCCGTTGTGCAGGAAGTATCATTCGGGAGGGTAGAACCGATCCGATGAAAACCCCACGGGGTCTAGACACTGGTGGTGGTGAATGGATAGTTGGGTCGGTCTGAGGAGGAGTGGTTTAGCTTGACCCTGGATTCGGAGGGACGGGAGGTGAAAAGGGGTGGAGGAGGGTTGCGTTGAGTCACCTGAAATGACAGCTGTCGGAGGGGAAAGAGCAGAGTTTAAAGGGTTTGACGGCACGCTATGATAGGCTCTTGGGAATAGAGCGAAGTGATTGGCTAAACTGAAGAGTGACGCCCCCGGTCACTTATTGACCATTATTATTAGAGGAGAGAGAGTAGAAACATGGAGATAGAAATACATGAATGAGTAAAGACGGTCTTCCTGGTTGAACTTGCGCTGAGCTTCATTAGTGGTCGTTGGCTGGATAACCCCACTGCGAGAGATGTTAGGAAAACAGATATTTTCCAAAACTCAGAAGGTTTACATATTTAATTTCTTACATAAACACAGTTTCAATTTGTTTCTCCACAATTTTCAGGGAAGTGGGAGTAACTGCTGTTTCCAGATGTATGTTTACCACTGTATATTCCCCTTTGAACATGGGAGTCACGGATCATTTAAAGATGTCCCTAATCAAACTTTTTATGTCAACCATAACCATACTGTTACTGTTTTGGTTCGGCGTCACAGCATTCTATAGTGTTATTTTTTTTATTAACTACTTTTGGCGTGCAGAGCATGGATCATTTTTTTAAGGCAGAAATTCTCATGTACTAGATCATCAGAATTCAAAACCCTCTTTTACCCTAAAGCACGTGTTCATTTAAAGGCCCTGCTGCTTGTTAACATGATGCAGTCTGCTAACCTCGAACCACATGATCACCTTGTTTTGCTTCACTTCACAACACGGATGTGAGAGATGTTGACTTTTTTTTCTGGTGGTTTAGTTTTGTTTTCTGAGAAACTGACAGGAAAAAAGACATGAGAACACAATGCCTCAGCTGTTTCCTGTTTATGTTGAAGGGAAGATTTATTATTTGCTCGCAAGAGAGATTGAGTGATACAATGAGAAGATAAAGGAGGTAGTTTAGCGAAGGGATTCAGGAATGATGCGATCAGGAATTAGAGGGAATTAGAGATAAGACGCATGAATAAATTGGGAAATCAAGCAACCGAGGGGAAACATGGAGCACAAGAGGAATACAAATATGGTGTGAATGAGAGAAAGAGTGTGTGAATGAGAGAAATATTATTTAAAAAGAGAAAATGTTTGATTGAGAACAGAGGAAATATACTGAGAGTACAAGAAAGGAAACAGCTGACAGGAAGATCTGTGGCTTTTCCTCTACAGCACTATGAACACAGCTGTTGTCAAACGGCTTCAAAACACCCGCAGTCAAGCATAACAGTCAGTAGCTTCCACGTGTTAGTGCAAAGACACAGGTTATTTACATAAGCATAAAGAAGGCACATACACACACATTATGGGAAACAAAGACATTAAGAGACATGCAATCTCATGCAAACATGCTCACGCACTGATATCATCTTCAATTATTTCATTTATAACGTCTGATTTGACTGAATAAAGATGAGCTACCTCTTTACGTGCATGAGGCTTTAAATAGAACAAGTTTCCAGAAGTGATGATGAAAGTTGATGGGAAGATATAATGACAGTAACAGGACTATTTTGTTTACTCCAAACATGACTGAATGTAAAGGGTACACGCTGAGTAGCTTTCATGTCACTGGATGATACCCTAACTCAAAGGCAGTCAGATATGCATGATAGAGCAGCAGCAAAAGATTTGACTTGCAGAAACAGCCGTGACCTAAATAAGACCGGCAGCGTAATGAGTAACTGTAGCCGACTAATTATCCTATGGGACTAATATGTTACTCATTACACAAATAACTCTTCACCATGAAAGAAACACCTGGAATTTGATAAATAATGATATGTATGTGGAGCCCTGCTCAATAAACCTAATCACTTGTTCCAGAGCACTGAAGTTGCCATGCACATTTTGGGCCAATCAGAATGTCCCTTTTTGCCTAAGAGTGACATTTGCTTAATAATTTGCTACTCCTGTCTCCCTTTTTAGGCTGACCTCTGCTTCGCTAGCCTGCAAATATTCAATATGTTTTCTTTTAAAAATGGCACTTTCATTGTTTTTTACAGAAAGTTGACACTCTTCTGTTTGGAATGTCAATCTAATCTGAGAAATCCCACATTTGACAACCAAACTTGTTAGCATTCTGGTTTAGCTAGCACTTTTAGCCTCGCCGGCCTCCTAAAGGTCAGAGTCAGGGTAGGATTTTCACGGCGGCACGGCCATGGCCGTCGTGGCCCCTCGGTCTAGCCGTTATGCCCCACAAATAATTGTACGTCCTACGGCCACCATGGCCTGTGTGCCCCTGATACTGTTAAAATCTCGAAGTTGCTTTAAAAGCGACAGAACAGTGTTTTCTGAACTGCATTATGCTGCGTTCACAACGGAGGCAATGCGAATATTCTCACCCTGGAGTTTCACCGCGGCTGTCAGCTGTGTTTACTCCTGTCATTCAAACAGGACGCGCTGGAGAGGGGGCGGGGCTTATTTCCATGTAAATACTGTGGTGGAAACCAACTACGACAAAATTAACCTATTTTACAGTGATTTAATTCTAATACACGTTTCAAAATGATGCCGAAGTAACTACATACTGATACCGGTTAGTAAAAAACATGAATTAATGCTTTGACAAGTCTGCAGACAGACGGCAGGCGAAAAACCTTTTAAAATGCGTGTTTTCTGAATGGATCAATCAGGCTGCTAAACTAACCTGTAGCTGCTCCGTCCACACTCACAACAACGTCCTAAAGACATAATTAAAGCAGCGACTGTATTCGCCATGACACAGACAGTCTCTGGTTTGTACATGTTTAACTGTTGTCCAGTTTCTGACCAGAGCTGTGAGGAGTTGATTAAAGAGACTCTCGTACACGCACACGCACGCGCGCACGCACACACACACACACACACACACACACACACACACACACACACACACACACACACACACACACACACACTTAACTGTGCACTGCTGAATGGTGCAAAGTTTGCCCCTTGAAGGCGGTTTCTTCTGCTCTGAAATTGAATATATTTGTTACATATTAATAGAATTTTAGATTTTTTGATTTGATTTTGGATTTGTGAATGGGAGAAGTAGTAGATGGAAAACATATCAAAACACTAATTATTCAAAGTAGAGTATTTTATTTTATATACGGTAATACTAAGGAGGCATAGGCCTATATGATGATATCATGTTTAACATTATTGATATTAAAAAAGTGATTTGTTTTCCATGTCATTCGTGTGTTTTTCTTATCAAAAAGTGAAGTTATTTATTTGAAAGCTCCAAATCCAAATGTTTCCCTCAATGGCCTTTGTGCCCTGGCATGTGGCCTTTGCGCCCTGAAAAAATGTGTAACACCAAAGGCCAAATGGCCTTGCCCCTAAAATGATGAAATTCCAAGCCTGGTCAGAATGAATAAATCCATGAGTTTGAAATCTCATCAGGGGCCAAAACATTGCCCAGAGGTTTAAAGCACTTCTACGCAGGATTGTAGTTATCATTAAAAGTTATATTATCTTCTGTCAAAACAAAGGGAAGGCAACATTTTCATCTTACACTGTAATCCACCAGAGGTGTGCACTTGAATGTATTTCATAGGCCACTGCAGCATTTGTCTCGATGAAGTTGCTCTCTTGAGAAAACCATTTTGCCTTATGAGTGTCTTATCCTCGTTAAAATGATGAAAGCCTCAAATATAGCTATCTAGTACTGAATACCTGCAGCTAAGATGAGGTATGGCTGATATAGCCCTCAGTTGGGTTTCAGCTTTTCAGTAAAAGAAGTCATATGAGAAATTAAATGGAGCAATGAAAGCCAGTGGAATAGAAGCTAAACCAGAAGAGGGAGTGTGAAGTTGCCTATGTGGAGAATATAACTCTTTGGTTATCGTACAGTTATATATGGGACTGCATGGAGAGAGGGTTAATAGAAGAAAGGTTTAAGTGTGTCTTGGGATGCGGAAAAAAGGAGGTTTATTTCATGCTGCTGTATACAGTCCATTATTATCTCCTCCTGCTACTATGGACTTTCAGCAGTGACTGTAAACCATTTGATCGGAGGCCAGTTCAGTGTAATATCGCTTTCCAGACGTACCTGGAGACTGACAGAACAGCTGGGGGACACTGGCTGCAAATGAAAGAGAAAATGAAAGGCACTGTAGAGATAAAAGATAATAAAGGGAGCGAGTGGAGAAGCCACAGGGAAAGATGTTTGACTTTATTCATCCTAACAGCAGGAAATATCAGAGACTCCCACTTGTTCTACTGATGTGGAACAATGAGGTGAATCCATTATCCCTTATTGATTTCACTTGTAATAATGATATCACCGAGAGGGGGGGGATGCAGACAAAAAGAAGAAGAAATAGAAATGAACTCATAAAGCTAGAGACATATGATTTGCAGATGACCTAATGTTCCAATTTAAATTGTTTGATAGTCAGACACACAAAAATATAGACAAAACACATTTCACAAGAGGGCTGTGGAGGACCCACACACATACTCCACACTCCCCATCGCAGCTGCTGAGGTGTGGTGGGGGGTAGATATGTGCTACAACCCCTCTGCCTGCACTCGGACCAGTTCTGGAAGAGTTGGACTGCTTCCATGCATTCCTGCACCACCGTGTGCTCTCAGCTGGCCTACTTGTGTCGAGTACAACCAAGCAGTCGAACTCACACAAGTGCAAGGGAAGCCATCTTGTTGTTGCTCGCTCAGACTGTCAATAAAGACTTGAGAGAGCACATGGTGAGGCGAGTACATGCAGGCATACCACATCACACGCTGCTTCTGAAAACAGGCAGCTTTGTACTTCAAATTGCAGGTTTACATGGATAGAGATTAAAGTACAGTATATGCTGATTTGCATATCAACTTTCTATGCTCCAGTAACACAATAACTCACACTGTAGTATGTGTGTCACAGTGAACACATGGTTTAAAGTGTGTGCGTAGTGGGATTCAACTCCTCTCATAAGGGAAACATCTGCTCCCCTTCATATTCAAGCAATCTTCTTCTTTTTTAATCCCCCTACCCTCTATCGCTCTGTGAAGTTGTGTCCCTCCTTTTTCCTCTTTCTTCCCTGTCCTCTCGCTCAGATTTCTCGGCTTCTCAATGACTAGCAACCACAGCTGGGGTTGTTTTTGAACCGTCGAGTGCATCAGTGGACCGCATTTCTGTGAAAAGCCACTCCACTCCCTGTAAAGAAGTGCTGACCCCTCCTAACACCATAAGCTACTCCCCCCGGTCTTCTGTTTTCTCTGTGTCCTTCCCTGCATTTTCTACATATTGGTACTGAAATTCACAATTGGCCTTAACACTTGTGGTTCACATCCTACATCCTTCCATAGCTCACTTTGCCAAAACACAGACATCCAGGGTGCAACCGTATGACCCAGTACAAGACACAACACACTTCGGCTTTTCCTGGAAACGTTAAATACAGGCCCCTGTGACTGGACTGACGTAAACAACAAGCTGTGGATAAATAACAAAACAAGGGAGTTACTGTATAATGACAGTTTAATTGGATTTCGAAATACAAATGTTTTATTCTTAACCTAGATGATGCTCAATCAATTTTTTTCTAACTTCTCCTCATATCTTCCTTCTGCCGTATGTTCTTTATTTTATATTTTAATTATCCAGGAGGGATAACAGTTTGAGGTAGAATATAAAAGCTCCAGTACAGTTGTGTCTTTAATCCTATCTCAATACCCTTCTCTTCCTTCTTCTTTTACAAGGATAAGAATGGAAATGTAACACTGTGTTGATCCAGCATGTAAACTGCAGTGGCATGCTGGGACATGAAAGCAGTCTTTGACTGTGGCTGCATACGCTTGGCCCGCTGGCTTGGCCTACTTTTTGATTCCATTAAATTATTGGGTGGGTGGGTGGGTGGGTAGAGAGGCTGTGCTGCCTTTTAAGTATTAGCAAACTGGATGTTGTGGTGTGTGTGGCTTTGTGTTCATGTGTGTGTGTTGGCCATGTGTGTCTAAGTGAAGGTAGGCAGAGTGTCTGTTATTTATGTCGGCTTGATTACAGGACTGTGTGTGTGCAATAGCATAGTATTCACTCTGGTTGTAACATGTTTAACTAACTTGCTTGTTTCCGAAACATCCATCATAATAATTGAAACCTGCAGCAATACAGGACAAAGGGAGTGACATTGATGGAAGGCTTTGTAGCTTTGTTCTTCGTTTCTTATATGTGGCAATAGCTAGTCTGTGTATTTGCATTCTGTGACAACTTTATTTGCACATTTACACTGGTAGGCTACTGCAAACATTCATGGCAAATGTGCAAATTTAATGCAAACACGGGATATGTTGCATGTTGAAATCTGAAGAGGGGATCCATGTTAGCTTGTTAGCTACTGGTTATTGGCTAATTGATTTTTGGGGGAAATTGTAATTAAAAACAATATTATATTTGATCTATCAACCGTTTCACAGCAAAAGCTTTGGGTTTAACGTGTTGAACAATTGAGTGAAATGGATTCCAATCATCCTAAATCATTTATAATAGAAATGATTTGATATCCCGCAATGTTGACATCCATGTTTGCTAGCTTAATAGTTTTCTCCATTTGGTGGTGGTTAGTGTGTATTTATTTTGCATATAACATGTATCTTAAAGATGCCCAAGATTGAAGTTTTCCCGTAAACAGACAAAAGCTGTATTTACATTCCGTGTTCACTCTCTAAAACTCATTGTGTGTATCCTTTAGGTCTTACAAACGTGTCGAGTTAATGTCTTTCCTCAGCGCTATTAGGGGTCTAAAACTCCACAGGGAACCTTAAATTCACGGATACGTATTGTTGAAGTGCTCCACACACCACAAATTCACCACAACAGATCAGACTTGATAATCATAAATAATTCTGGTTTTGGAGTAAAAGGACTAAAAAAGAAGACTAAGGTGAGTAACAGTAAAATGGAGAAGGTAAGAGCAGTGTAACTAATACAAGTGTTCCCCTCTTATGAGTAATATTAAAGAGCTGTTTTTACTGGTGCCTGCCTGTGGACCTGTCTGTCAGGAGAGATGCTACGTGACCAAGAGCATGATTGTGTGCAAACATTCAGTGCCTTGGGTATTTCACATTACTTCTGTGTGTACGTGCTTAGTATCATGTTTGGTGTGTTTGGTAGTGTTTGCTCATCTCTTTCTCCAGGGAACCGCAGTCTCCAGCTATCCAAGCGTCTTTAATTTGCCAGCATGGAACAAACCCACTCAAGTAAATTCTGCACTGAGGCTGTTTTCATAAGATTTTTCACAGAATTCAATATGGGAGCCAAACAAAAGAGGGCCCACATGGACCCTGCCAACAACAAAACCTGTTCAAAGAGAAATACTAAACCCTCCTCTCCCGCATCCCTGCACCTCACCAAGTACAGCTTTGATGTCATCCAAAACATTGTGTATCTTCTCTCTGTGTATACAGCTTTGGGCACGAGCTATGTACCGATAGGTGTCTGTGTGTTGTTGTGTGTGTCGCAGGGAGGGAAGAAGATAGCAGACACAAAACACATTGGTTTATTTTTAGAAGTGGAGTAACCAGTTAATTCGTTTTTAATATCTTGTTTTCTCTCCATTGGCTAATTGGTCTTTGGGAACAAATGAAGGGCACACTATGTCCCAAACAGTATGTCCATCATGTGAGTGTAATGTATGCCTCCGGTGGCAGCAGATGCTCACATTCAGCATGAGTGTATACATTGCAGACGGGCAGGCAACTGTGCACATATGTGATCCTGCATGTGAACAATGCCACCAGTTGCTGCGGGTGGAAGCTTCCTGGTCGCCTGTCAGCCTGCGGGGAGGGAGTGACCGCGGTACAATGGAGGGTGTGAGGGTAAAGGGACGGGAGAGGGAAGCACAGGAGGAGGAGGAGGAGGAGGAGGATAGGGGGTGGCGGTAAGTCGAGATAAAGCCAGACAGATGGGGCAGACAATGAGGCATAGACACCCTGCCTGCGTGTCGACAACACCCCCGTCCTGCTTCAAACTTTAGCTATTCCTTTATCTATTCCCATGCGCCCATGTTTGTCTTAACATTCCTGTGGGTTTTGCTCCATTTCCCAGCTTTAAGTTGATGCACTGTAAAACATTGAAGTCTTGCCAAGCTTATTTGTCTAATTTCTAGTCAGAATATGTCTTAACAGAAGACATACTACTTAGGTACTGTAGTAACAAATCAGTGAGATATAGGGTCTTGTTTTCAGACAACGCATCATAAGTATCTTTTTAAGTTAAAGACTCTTGAAAACATCGTATTTTTAGTTGTATCTCAGAGGTTTTTAAGCCGCTATGTTATTTGTAAAGGATGGATCATTTTGTTTTAAGAAGTAAATCTTACTTGATTTTAAAAAACACATTTTCATGGAAAATTACCAACTAACATCAGAAAACAGAACACTTTTGAGCATTTCTGACTTATTTGGTAACACAACTATTCCTTATCCTGGTCAAATATAATTAAAAATACATTTTACAAGCTAATTACAAGATAATATATATATAATTCATCTAAATATCCCATCTTATCTCAAGAAGTCTCACCAAGCAAATGTTCATATATATATATTTTTTTTTACTTGATTTTGGAGCAGCATTTCTTCCAGTGTAATGTTTTGCCATTAGTTCTACCACAATAACTGTTTGGTCCCAATTTCTCTCTCCTTCTGTTTGTTCGCTAACCCTCCTCCTTTTCCGCCCTCCTTCCTTATTGTTCCCTGATCTTGATAGGAAGTTCTACAGCTGCAGACGAGGGGTGAAGCGGAGAGTGAGCGACAGAATATAGACGGTATTGGCATAGCTGTCACCTGTTGTGCTGAAACCCCCTTGTTTGGAAAGCTGATCCCATCTCCCGTTTCTCAGGTTTCCACAAACAACCTCAGCTGTCAGGGAGTTGTGGAGCTCGCCGTCTCCTTCTATCCGTCTCTCATCCATCTCTCACGGCCCTCGATCACAAAGATAGGTCGGCTTTCATCAGTGTGTTCTCTTTTTAGGCCTCAGTGGCTTTTGAACACCTCTTTGGAGAGGGATTTAGTTCAGACATCTGCTCAAATAGGAGTTGCCAACAAGCACATTTCAACCACATTTTGTATTAAACCAGAGGGGAATCATTATATTTGAAGGTACGCCAGAGGATTTTAATCAACTTTAGACAAGCTTTAAACGTCTTTCTGTTTGCAGCATCAAAAGGAAAGCGTACAGGATACAGCGAGAGGATGAATTGTCCTGCGTTTCTCAGGCTAGTGAGGTTTATTTTTGCAATGATTTCTAATGACTTAATTAAAATAATTGATTATTAGAATAAAGAACAAGCTCTTATTATGATAATGGCGAGGAATACTTTCCAAAACACACCCGCCACAGAGAAGCTCATTAAACTGTGCCTTCATCTCGGGGAATGTTTCTGACACGTGAATGACGCACGAGAACACAAGTATACACCTGTGAGAAGATCGCATTTAGCACAGTGTTTTTTATATGGGTAAGAGAGCAGACAGGAAGTCCATGCTGTCCCATTTCACATCAACATAACGCTGATCTCAGAACAGAAAGGGTAAGGCATTCATATATAGATGTGACCTCTCACCTTCCAGGTAAACCACGGGAAAAGGTAGCTGTATAGAGTGTCGTAAAAAGAAAAGAGGCCATGATTTATAAATGTGTTTGTCCAGGATATAATTCACTCTCTCAATTAAATTAAATGCAGCTTCTGCATTATATGGTTAGTGGTGTTTGTACACAAAGTGTGAAAAAGCTGTGTAAAAAAGAAAAAGTCACTTTCACGCAAAGAATGTGTATATTTCAGAATGTGTTTTAATGTTCTCTCTTGCCTTTTGAATATTAGTTTGACTAAATAATCTTGCGTTAAAGTGTCACTTGAAGAGCAAATGTTGGACGTGCATCACTGAAAAATACCTCTAATGTTAGGTTCTCGGGGATTGCAGGGCAAGCCTCAACATGCAGAACAAAACAAAGACAGGAAACTTAAATACATGCCGGACTTATCAGCAGGACAACACACAGCTGGGAAGGGCAGGAAAACACAGGTGAACACAATCAGGTAATCAAACAGGAAAACACAGAAACAGGAAGGAAACAACGGGTGTGAAGACTTTTCAAATCAAAACATGAAACAGACAGATAATGACATAAAGTCCGCGCAGGTCCACTTGGGAGAAGCACTCAGATATTGTACTTGAGTAATAGAAGAAGTACCAGAGTGTAGGAATACTCTGTTACAAGTAAAAGTCCTGCAATCAAAATGTAACTCTAGTAAAAGTTAGAAAGTATTTGCATCAAGATGTACTTAAAGTACCAAAAGTAAAAGTACTGATTGTGCAGATTGGTCCATTTCAGAATAATATATATGATATGTTTTATAATGATTGATCATTAAAGTGTTATCAAAGCTGGTAAGGGTGCAGCTAGTTTTAATGACTTTGTATACTGCAGGGTAGCTTGTGAATTTACTCCAGGTGGAACTAAAGTCTGATTTAAGAGTTGAATATAGTTCACATCATTAATCCAAATTTGCAAAATAAATAAAGGTATTCAAGTAATGTAGTGGAGTAAAAGTACACCATTTACCTCTGAATTATAGTGATAAAAAGTAGCACACAATTGAAATACTCAAGTAAAGTAGACACACCTCAAAATTATACTTAAGTACAGTACTTGAGTAAATATTCTTAGTTACTTTTACACCGCTGCTCATTGAGGATGAAAGCGATTGGATGCTCCTTAAAAGGCTAAAGTGAACTCTTAGTCAAAATGATTTTGTGAAAAAATGAAAATCAGTTGTTGCAAGAGCCTATGCAATATACGTTTCTGTTACGTCATTAAATGTTCTGTTTGTTCCTTTTATTTCTTGTCATGACGACTGGTTTCACATCAGACAGTAACCGTCTACGTGACGTGACTCATGTCCAGTCACATCCTGCTGACACACACACACACACACACACACACACACACACACACACACACACACACACACACACACACACACACACACACACACACACACACACACACACACACACACACACACACACACACACACACACACACAGAGAGACAGGCCTGGACCCTCCACACAATCCCATGTATTGCAAAGTTGTAGAAGGTGTAGAGTACATTATATGTTACACAAGGCCTGCTGTTTGGTAGTGTGTATCTAAATGTGGGCACAAATGTGTGTGCTGATGACTGAACTCTGATACAACCCAATAAACACCTGTTCACTGTGTACATGTGTCTGTGTGCCTTGGTGTATTTTAGGGGGAGTAGTTTGTACGTGTTGCAACATCTGTACCCTCTACCATCTTATGTAATGGAAATGTTCAACATCATGGCGTGCCCTGGAATGGCCTCCCCACAAAAACAGGTGTTAGTGTGTGTGACAGTGTGTTTGTTCGTGCGTCAGAGTTTATTTGTAGGACTCTCGTTAATTTCTTTGATTTACTGCCGCAGAAATAGAACAAATGATGAAAGAAGCAGTCCAGCAATGGATAGTATTTCAACACATTATCTATATTTAATAAAATCATAATTAATTGTATTCTTCTTATCAACTTTTAGGATGGGTGTTGACATAACCAGCTCCTCTTTTGTGTCATTGTGTCAACTTTTAGTCTGTAATATCTTTTACTTCAACATGTTTCTATTTTAACATACATACCATCAGCTACATAAACCAAAAATAATGCTGTCACTTGTACTGTTAATCACAAGGAATAACAAATATTTTCACTATCCATCCACTTAGGGAATGGTTTGTGCAAGAATACAGTGAGACGTCCTGTATTACAGCATGCGGTGTAAGAGTCGAAGAAAATACAGCTGAAGCTGAACCTAATTTCTTCATCTTCTCCACTTGCCTTGGGTTTCAGGTGTTTTTTAGCTTCAGGATATTGAGCGCAATATTGAAAACCATTATTGCGGTTGTGGGAGAAAAAACAATGTAATTATGTCTGTAATAAAGATTGGTTATTTCAGTACTTGACACAATACTTCGCAACTCAGCGAGATGAGACATGAGATGAGGCCTCGCAGAGAAATTGAGGCACCAGTTTGTAGAATTTATTATGGAGAGTTTTTATTTATCTTAGTTTTTTTTCTCACAGCTAATAGTGCAGGAGCGCTACAAATCATTTCTGACAGCGAAGCGGGCACTCCCTGCAATAGAAAGGGGGGGGGAGGAGAGAAAGTAAGGTGTATGTGTGTGTGTCAGGCTTCCTAGTAAGTAAGAAAAGTCCAACTGACCTCACCCAAAGGTGACACACAGACACACACACTTGCGCATATTGTTCCTCATTCTTCTGCAGCAATCAGCGCTTCCCACTCCATAATCAGCCCCTAATGATAGCTTTAAAGAGTGTTTTTGAGCAGCAGACATTGTGCGACTGATCCAATAAACCTGCAGCTTCTACACGTTCTCCCTGCTATCCGAGTGTATTTAAGAAGCCATTACTTGTAATCACAGATCACCTATAATCGCTGACCGTCAGGCGTGCTTCGCCGCAATTTCTTCCGCCACTGCATTTTTCTTTCTCGCAGATGAATCCCAGTTGTGTGATTATCTGTCATTACAGCCCAATTTCAGAGCAGAAGAAATATGCATCAGGGTGGATACAGGAGCTGAGAGGCGGGATGATTACTCACCGAGGTCATGGAAACTTGCTTTGTTGTTTATCGAGCAAAAGGAAGGAGAAGGAGGGAAAATGTATCCCTCCTCACTTTCCTTTGTAGAAAAGTCTGCCAGGAAACAAAAGTGCTGTGGGACAATCAGAAAGCTTTGTCTTAGATCAGGGGTGTCTAAACCTTTTTCACCGAGGGCCACATATAAAAAGATATTCGAAGGGCTGGGCCACAGAGGTGACGTTTATTGCCTCATAAGTGAAGTTATAATTTAGCTAAATCAATCAAATGTAAGTAAATGATGCTTGATACAACAGCCTACGTCACAGCTTTCCCTAGGGTTTCATTTATTTTTTTAGCAGCTCATTCCTTAAAACAGAAGCCTTAGATTGCTTATCATAAGAGGAAATAGGAAGGGTATATTTCAAGGTTGTTATTTAAATAAGTTATTGGGCTGTTTTCTTATCAACTTAGATTTGTTAGAACATATTTTCAACTTTAATTGACAGAAAGTGGGCTAATTAACACATGAACATTACTGTGTAACATGTGTTTACAGATATATTTAAGAAGTACAATACAAGACAAGCTCAAGTTTCATTTGAATTTGCTGAGGGCCGATTCAAAATTAGTTTGGACACCCCTGTCTTTCATGGTCAAAGATCATATAAGTGCACACGCATCTAGAGCCCCTCCGTCTAAACGCTTCCAGTCAGAACCTCATTACTCATTAGATGGTGTCATTTCAGATGTGACTGAACAGGTCGGCCTAGCCTGCTAAAAGAGGATTAAGAAGCAATATTTGTGTGTGTGTCTTAACGTGTGTGTCTCAGCGCAACCTTGTCCTGAGCTCAAGCCTTGGTAGGAAAACAGATCTGCTGAAAAGAATTGGAGGAAAAACACAATACACAGATATTATGTTAGAGGATTATAAAGACCATCTCCATATAGGCTGAACACAAGACAAGCACAATGCTCTTTATGCCTTTGGCAAGTTCTTGCTTGTCAGTCAGAAACTAAACTTACACACACAAACATACATTAATGTATAAACTACATCTATCTGTCCAAAGTAGGGCATCACAGAAAGGCGTCACACATCAGGAGAGCTTTCAATTAAAAAGTTGTTGCAAAAGTACCGTCAAAATAAAAAGCTGTCCTCGTCTGTGTTCCTGTGTGCAGCTCCCCAGACACACTGCAGGATCATTGTCCGCGCATGAATGGAGATGACGCCACCTGCAGCCACTGTAAACTGAAATATCCCGCCGGTCGCAGGGTGGTTGCATCACCAGGTGAACGGGAACATTGCCGGCTATATTTAATCTCACTAATGGACGGGGTATTAGATGTTCGGCTTTGAAAAAGTGGCCAATTTGTGATGGATTCATGGTGTTCTGAACGAATGGTAGTTTCCTGAAATGAGGAGACAAAATTGACTTTAAGTGTATTAATGCATATTTGGCTAAGTTTAGTCATCATGATGATTATTTTGACTGTTAATTAAAAGTGTTTATTGAAATAGTTGGATGTTGTTACATGTTTTCACTGGTTTTGTCGAAGCTAGTTTGCTGAGCTTGGTTAAAAGTGAAATGTTTCAACAGCTATTTGATAGATTGCCATACCATTTGGTTCAGACATTCATGTTCCCCTTAGAATTAATTGTAAAAGTGATCCTCAAGTTTTTCTCTAGAACCACTTTCATGTTAGAAGGTGACTTTTCCTGCTTAACAAATGCCGAACCAAGATGTTACATATGATATGGCAAACACTATAGGCTATCTCCTAAAGATCAGCACGTTTTATTGTGAGCATAGTAGCTGTTGATATTAACATTTAGCTCAAAGCTAATGCAGCCTAAAAGAGCGTCTAGCATGGCGTGAGCATCATAGCTACAAAGTTTGAAAAACAGGTCACAATGTGTCAAAACGTTGTCACTATGTTGTTGAATCTGTTTTTTACAGAGTTTCTTTTTCACACATTGTGCTGTTTTTTTACATTGCTATGGACAAATAAATGGATGAATTTGAGAAAAACAGAACACTGGCAAATTGTAAGAACATCAGTTTCCTTTATTACAGCCAAACATGAAAAATGAGGGGGAGATAAAGAGAAGCAGATGTGATAAACTCTCTAACCTTCCCCACTCTTATTTTAATTTGTGGCAGGCACCAGCGACTTCAATATGATTGATGAGACACGTGAGCATGGTCATGCAAGACAAGTTTTTTTCCTAAGTTTGGCTTCAGTCACAAGTTTTTTACTCTGTCAAAGGGAGAAGTTAACAAAGAGCAGCATAACAACAACAACAAAAGAGAAAGAAGAAAAAGCACGAGGGAGGATACAAACACCTGCGTTTCTCAGCATTCGGAAAGTACCCCCTCCTATACACACACACTCAAACACACACATGTACACAAGAAACCCAAGTG
>NW_011370912.1:173860-183808 GCF_000735185.1 Notothenia coriiceps | reverse complement strand
AGACCTGTGGCTGCAACCCGGAGCAAAGCAACAAACCATTGCGTAGCTAACTAGTAGCGCTAGCTTTAGCTAACGTTAGCTAACGAAACGAACTGCCGAGTAAAATTGGAAAACACTGGTAATTAATTCTATAATTTGTAAAACTACGGTGTTAAAAACGACAATTTCAAAAATACAGATTCTAATGGTCAGATATAGATATACAGATACTAAAGATAGGCAGGTACTTGCTTTCAAGCAGAACACAGGGGAAAACAAATTTAGCGGGAGTGTTTACGTGTTCGGCGTAATGACGTACAACGGCCTCGACAATTTCTGTAGTCCTATTCAGCCATTCGGTAACAACCATCGTTTTTCAGACACGTAAACTCTTCAAAGATCCCCAGTGGGGTCACTGCTGATGTATTTAATGTCGTAGAACAAAACGTGATTTATCTCTTAAATTTGTGCTATTTTCCAAAACCCTATGGAAAAAATGCATTGCTTTTTGAGGAAGGAACCGGAAGTGCTAAAAATGCTAACTTACTTCCGGGTTTTACGACGCGTCACTGCGGTTCTCTATGAGGAATGGCTCAAATGCATGATCTGTTTGGTATTTTGAAAAATAAAAAGTATAAATATGCCTTATATAGGTATGGTCCTACACTATATTATTCAAATATAGCATGATAGGTCCACTTTAAAGCATGTAAACATGTCGCAGTAGAGACAAAAAATACAAATATGAACCTGAACAAGAGCGTTATCTGTCCTCTTTCATATGATATAACTTTATCTATGACATTTCATATTTGAGAGGCAAATAAAATTCATTTTCTGCCATTTTTGCATGAAAACTTACCTAAAATCAAGATAGTTGGTGAATATATTTCTGCTGATAGACTAATTGACAAGTTAGCTAGTAGCCAAATGATAGAAAAACACTTTTGGAGCTGGAAATAACATTGTAAATATGAGAGTTGGTATTATTCTGTTTGTCAGTGTAAAAACAATTACCACAAGGTCTGACTACTCTTCTATTGTTTTTCCTGTTGCCTGTCGCCTGGGTAAAACATTACATGTTCAAATTAACGACCAATACATACGTCACAGTGAGCAGCAGGTGATACAAATATTAAACTGTACTATTGTAATGTAATAGGCATGTCACTGTTCAGCCTGTGCTGTGATCTCTTTCCCTCCCACTGTTTAATAGAACATATAATGACATGTATCTCACACAATAGAGACCGTGTGCAGGCTGCAGCATGTGACTTTAATATACTGAGAATCAAGGTACATTTGGAGCAGTCTAATGTTAATGAAGTGTTATTAAAATGTGTGTTGTAACCTGAAGACTACGTGTTTTGTTCGATGTCTGCTTGATTCTTGAGACTTTTTTCTCCGCTTTCTATTCAAAGGGAAGCTATTTAACTGTAATTAACTTATTATCATTATTATTATATATCATTATTATTATCATCATTATTAACTCTATTATCAGGTCTAGGCATTAAGCTCAAGTTCCTCCTACTATATATCAAACTTATACTACAGAGTTCAAAAGCAAATCACTTTCATAGCACTTTATTCATCCGCCCGATTAAACCTTACGAGTTACTTAGAAAATCTGGACTTTTGCAGACAAAACATAAAATATTTAAAAAACAGCTGGAATGATTACTCACTGAAATTATTTACAGATTTAAATAGTTTTAATCCTTTTTTATAAGAAATATATATGTTTAGTTACTTTAAGTACTTTTTTGTGATTATTTGTACATACATTTACTTAAGTCACATTAAATGCAGTTTAAAGTTATACTTGAACCAGAGTATTTGCACAGTGTGTTATTAGTATATGATCTGAATGCTTTCTCCACCACTGGAGGGTGAACATGAAGTTTATGATTGATAACATGTTCTTTCTTATGAGTTATTTCTAAGAAAATGAAAGAAATATGGTCTGTTCTCTCCGGGCAATGTTTTTAGATTCCATTAATGTCATCTTATCTTCTTATCTTGGTTCACGGCTCTGTCTTGCTGGCAGGAGCTTTACGAAACATGACAGAACAGGTAGAACCGCAAAGTCATGATGTACTTGTGGTTTTCACATCTCTCATCTCATTGGATGACTGGCACTCTAATGATTTAATTGTTAAATAAGGGAGGGATTGCTTTTGTTAATGACTTCATTTTTTTAATATATAATCAAGTCAAACTCAAACATGTAAAACGTTTTCTTCTTTCATGGTATGCAGTGGTGTTAATACATGTACTCAAGTACTGTACTTAAGTACCATTTTGAGGTATTTTGACTTGAGTATTAACATTTTTATTTATATTTATAATCCACTATAATTCAAAGGCAAATATACATTTACTCCACTACATATTTAGTTGCAGATATAGGCTATTGATATCTATCAATAATCTATACCATACAATATGATCAACACTTAAATGAGACACCAATAAATTACATCTGGATTAAATGTGCATGCTACCAAGCAGTAAATTCATTCATTAAATTGTGTTCCTTTACCAGCTTGATAAACAAATCAATAATTATAATCAAAAAATATGATTATGAAATGTACCAATCTAATGAGTACTTTTACTATTGATACTTTAAATATATTTAGATGCCAATACTTTTACTTGAATGACATTTTGAATACAGGACTTTTACTTCCAACAGAGTATTCCTACACTTTGGTATTTCTACTTTTATTTAAGTACAAGATCTGAGTACTTTCACCTCTGATGGTATGTTTTGATATCTGTACATGGCACAGGCAAAGGTGCGCATGCATGTGTGTGGGTGTTTTGCTGACAGGGTCACACCTGTCGGGCGGTGCCTTCAGCGGGGTGTCACTCACTCTGCCTCTCGCTCTCTCTCTGCCCCGTCAAGTCTTTCGTTTGGAAGTGGGGATGACAATGGCCGAGTGTTAACGCACCATGGCCGCTCAAAGGAATCTGGGGGAACTACGTGAAGTTATGTGCAACAAGTCTGGAGATTATCTACTCAGCTGTTTAGACCACAGAAGGGAACTTTTATGCAACACGTTTGGAGAAGTTTGGAAGAGGAACTAAACTGGATTTGTAGTGTTTGTTTTTGAGACATGGCTCTGTCCCAGGTACAGTGCCTGGACGATAACCACGTGAACCTCCGGACCACCGAGTCCAAACCGGAGTTTTTGTACAGCGAGGACCAGCGGGTCGCGCTCGAGGCTTTTCTTCGAGATGGTCGCGAGGCGTTTGTTAAGTACTTGGAGGCTCGCACCTTGCGCGGCTTTCTGTCGGACCTGGAGTTGGACTCTCTCGCGGAAACGGTGGAGCCCTATGACCCGGGCACGGACATCTTCCCGGAGGACGGCGGGGACGACCAGTCCCCGCTGTCTCTGCACTACTGGCCCGAGTTGTCGGATAGGTCCATCCCGCAGATGGACCTGGGTTGGCCGGACTGCGCTTCTTACCGGGGGGTCACGCGCACAGCCGTGTACACGCAGCCACCCCTGGATGATCAGGCTCACATCAAGGAGGTCGTCAGGAAAATGATTGCGCAGGCGCAAAAGGTATGTTGGGCCACTTATAAAGAAGTAGACAAAATAATATACCATTTAATACAATACAATTCAGCTTTATTTGTTAAGAACTTTAAAACCTCCAGACCAACGTGCTTTATGGAGAAAGAAAGAAAGAAAGAAGGAAGGCAGAATAGGTATATTTAAGCATTGTCCTGTCTGTTTGTGCCTTAATTTTTGCTTTCAAATAAAAGTAAACTACTAAAAATGAAAGTTAACACTCTCCGGATAGAGGTCCAAAGCTATATAGGCTACAAATATTTAAAGCATATTCATTTGTGGTTGTCTTCCCTTGGGTTATTGGGAAATATGAAACTGTTTAGTTTAAGATCTTTAGTATTTACATATAGGCTTGGCAATATGTGCCTCTCTATATGTGTTTATTTGTGCTCTTATTTGTTGCTTATGTTGGCTGACACTCTGACTTGCTGTACCCTTTAAAAAATAACTTTAACATTGACATAGTAAATGGCTGTGCAATAAGAAACACCGCTGTGTCAAATATTTCCTTTATGGTTGATCTATTTTGTAGTATTTTCTGCAGTGTATTTCAGGTGTACTACTCAGAGGGTACACCAGAGAAAATATGTAGAAACAAATGCATGTTAGATATTAAAGATTTTTGTCAAAAGGGATTTTGTTTTACACTTATTTCTCTGACCTGCTGTACTCATTCAAAAGATAAACTGTAACGTTGAACTTGTGTTAACACGTGCAGCAATGACATCAGTCTGTGTGAGGTCAGAGTACAGACTGATGACAACATGAGACAGTGAAGAGTAAAGTGCAACTTGATTAAGCTGCTTTATCAGGGACTAAAAGAAGAACCACCACTGTAACAAGGGAGCAAGATTATGTTGGATATTTGCATGTGCTTTTTTGCGTAGGTTGATGATGCATATGAGTGTGCTTTTCTGTCTGTCTAGCAGCTGACTCATCTGAAGGCACAAGTTTAATGTGACATGTTTTATTTCATGGCAGCTGTTCTCAGAGACATGTGTCTCTCGAATGCACCAACTGATGGGAACTGAAAAGCTTCTGCAGGCTAAATTAACATAAACGGAGAGCTGTGAGAACCTGCACAACTTCCGCTTAAATTATACCTTAAAGGAAACAAAGTCGCTGAGAGGCTGAGGCCGGGCCTGTTTGATGTTGTATGACACGCTAAAAAAAGTACTTGCTGAGATCAAAAGCTCTGTTTCATAGTATTGTAGTTTAATGTCAAAAAACTCGGTGATCAGACATATACATAGTTATAATAATGAAAGCAATCGTAAATCTTGCGGTCAACAAAAAAGTACAACGGCCCTGTGTCACCCTCTCTTCCACACACACACCTCACGCAGGGGAACAGGATTACAATGAGTGCCGCCCATATCCATGTGACCCAAGCCAACCAATAAATAGTGATCAAACAAATATCTTATATTAAAACATAAAGGATTACTAAACACGTTTCATGGCTCCTACATATGGGTTCTCCTGCTCGTCTGGCTTTGGACATCAGTCACATTTTGTCCTTTTTGTCTTTACCCCAACTTCATGAGAATATAACTGAACATATTCTCTTCTACCTTTCACACCCTGTGAACTTGCAGTGAGATATCGGGAGGATACGACTTATCACTACTGATACATGAGAGCAAGATCACTTGATAGACTGTATTGTCTGCACACCATCATATCGGCAGTCACAAAAACAACTGCAGTTTCACATTAATCCTCTGGGATCATCAACCACAAAAGTCATGCATTTGCTGTTACAAAATTCTGTGAAAACTGATATTCATAGTTTGATTAAGATATGTACTTGGCTAAAATTATCTTTAATAGCTCAATCAATACCACTCAAACATATTTTGGCAACATTTATGATATTATTTTTATGCCGACAATCGTTTTTAATTTTAATAACACACACCCACACACACGTCTTGTAGACCCTCCAAAATGCATGTTGGTTATTTCTCTGTATGATGTCTCATGTGTGGTTCCCACCGATGCCGTTTCATAACAAGGTCAATGGTTGCAAGCCAATGGTATAATGACGTTGGTATCACCTGGTAACTCTCCATCATCATTGACCAAGTCTTACAGAGATGCGATTTGGAATTGAAAAATATGACAAAAATATGGCTGGCTTTGAGCATATCCGCTTGGCTTCACTCTGGTACCAATCTGAAAAGCTTAGTGACATAAAAGAGAAACCATTCCAGATTGAACACTGGTCCAGTCAGCTGAAGGACAGCAACGCCAAGGGAGCCACTTTTCTCTTTGACTGGTAATCTAAATCTAAAGTGACATTCTCCAAGTTCTTGTTAGTTATTTGTAAGCAGTGGGAGAGGGAGAGAGATATAGTAATCAGATGTTGTGATGTATTTACTCGTGTGATTGCTTCTTAATTTAACTTTTGAAACGTTTTGGGTGTTGGACAAAAACAGGATTTCTGATTCTCAGTCACTGGTTCTCGTAAGACTGCAATGCTGATGACACCAAGCTATTTTTCTTTGCCCTTGCTCTGTCGATCTTCAACTGGATAAGACTGAGTAGTGCTCCCTCAGGGATAAGATCTGCAAGTTGAAGTGCAGTTCATTTATCTACTATCGCTAATTCTAGCACTGCTACTTTAAATAGTATGGGTTTTTAGCAGTTCTTTTTTTACAAAACAAAAGTTTACAGATATACATACAAACATCTATTTTAATCGTTTGGACTTTATGTATAATCTATATTTTTCTGTCAAATAATGGATAATCTTACCTCTTCGTGAAAAGTTTAAAAGGAAAAAATGTCATCGTTAATTGGTATCAACTTATTAATATCCGAAATGTGACATGGCATATTATTAAAGGTTACTAGTAACTTAAAGAGCCTGTGACACGAACCCAACAACTGTTGTGCAATGAAATAGTGGGCTACTAGTAATCTCGAACCGTCAGTTTAAAAAAGAAAAAGCGATACCGTTCCGATAAATATCAATAATTTCGAACATCGCGGGAAAATTCCTTCGACTCATTTTGAGTTTTGGGGGAAGCCGGAAGTGACGTCAATGCGGGAACGCTTCACTGTGCGGCGAGAGAGCCAAACACGGACAAAGTGTGTTGTCATGCGTAGAAATGGTGAATTACTGAGTTTAGGCACGTTAATAACGTTTTAATGAAGTTGATTACAGTATATTCATATTTGTCAATGCTTTCATGTCAATTCGGCGAACATAAACATAAATGATCGTGGTGAAGATGATGATTAAATAAACATAAATGATCGTGGTGAAGATGATGATTAAATTAGGATGATATAAAAACAAATCGATTATTTTTGTAAACTCAAGTGGATGAAACTACATTTATTAGTGCTTTCATGTCAATTCGGCGAACATATGATACATTAAATGATCGTGAGGATGATGATTTAAAAATCTTTTGTTTGAGCCGGTCTGCATTTCCTGATGAGAAAACAAACCTTAGCTTTTTGTAGTTGCAGTCAGTGGTGTAGTGGGCGTTGGACGCGGCGGTACGCCGTACCCCCACTTATTTGAAGCATGATTTCTTTTTTTAATAGTCTAATACATCTAAAATCATTGCCAGTGTTATCAGTTGCAAGTGTGCGTTTGTTGTAATAATGACGAAAACATAATAGGCAGATTTCACAGTAATTATAATAAAAACGTAGCTCAAGCATTTATGCAACTTGATTTGAAGCGTGTGTGTGTGAGGGGCAGAACTGTGTGTGTACGGTGACCAGGTGTCCCGCACTGTGCGGGACTGCACACACAGCATTTTTATTATTTGTCCCGCGTCCCACACATTGAGACTATGTCCCGCATTTCAGTGATAGTCGCGCAGAAAGGCCGGATCGGTTCGCTGACAGCCGGCACCGCCCTTTATTATTATATTGTCTAAACGGCATCATGTAAGTTGCGCTGACAGGCGACACAGAGGTCCCCAGGCCCCCCCCGGCTCCGTGACCGTATGATCGCCCATATTGACGCACCTAATTCCTAAACTTCTAACAGATACAAAATAAACCGATCCTTCAGCCTCATATGAGCTCTCAGACACGTTCAAAATTAAACTGTCATCGCTGTCTGAGCTTGCTGCTGTNCGACATTTCAAAATACAGATTCTAATGGTCGATATTGATTATACCAAGACTAAAGGTACTTGCTTTCAAAGGGCCAGACACAGGAAACAAACTTAACGTTTACGTTTCGAGCGTAATGGACGTACAACGGCCTCGACAATTTCTGTAGTCCTATTCCATCCACTCGGTAACAACCATCGTTTTTCCGACACCGTAAACTCTTCAAAATCCCCCCAGTAGGGTCACTGTGATTATTTAATGTCCGTAGAACAAAAAAGTGATTTATCTCTTAAAATTTGTGCCAACACAGACCCTTATTTCGAGCTGTTTTCCCAAAACCTAATGGAAAAAATGCATTGCTTTTTGAGGAAGACCGGAAGTGCTTAAAACTGCTACTTTACTTCGGTTTTACGACGCGCCACTGCGGTCTTATTATCTCAAGCTTATTTTCATTCGTTGTAGGTATTTGATAGTATGATTTAATTTTGTAATTAATGTATTCATCAGCCTCAAACTGGATGGCACTTGTCCCTATAGCCTGTTTTAAATTGAAGTTGTCTGAGGTCCTTACATCAGCTGCTCTTGCAGTTAATAATAGTGTACCTAAAGAGCCTGTGGACAGCATCCCAACAACTGTTGTGGCAATGAAATATTGGCTACTAGTCATCTCGAACCGTTAGTTAAAAAAGAAAGGTCATTTTTGATAGTTTTGGGGGAAGCGGGAAGCTAACGTCACTGTGCGGCGAGAGAGCCAAACACGGACAAAGTGTGTTGTCATGCGTATAAATGGTGAATTACTGAGTTTAGGCACGTTAATAACGTTTTAATGAAGTTGACTACAGTATATTCATATTTGTCAGTGCTTTCATGTCAATTCGGCGAACATAAACATAAATGATCGTGGTGAAGATGATGATTAAATTAGGATTAAAAATCGGTAGTGAGAGCTGCTGAATTTCCTCCCGTCGGATGTGATATAAAAACAAATCGATTATTTTTGTAAACTCAAGTGGATGAAACTACATTTATTAGTGCTTTCATGTCAATTCGGCGAACATATGATACATTAAATGATCGTGAGGATGATGATTTAAAAATCTTTAGTTTGAGCCGGTCTGCATTTCCTGATGAGAAAACAAACCTTAGCTTTTTGTAGTTGCAGTCAGTGGTGTAGTGGGCGTTGGACACTTATTTGAAGCATGATTTCTTTTTTTAATAGTCTAATACATCTAAAATCATTGCCAGTGTTATCAGTTGCAAGTGTGTGTTTGTTGTAATAATGACGAAAACATAATAGGCAGATTTCACAGTAATTATAATAAAAACGTAGCTCAAGCATTTATGCAACTTGATTTGAAGCGTGTGTGTGTGAGGGGCAGAACTGTGTGTGTAGGGTGACCAGGTGTCCCGCACTGTGCGGGACTGCACACACAGCATTTTTATTATTTGTCCCGCGTCCCACACATTGAGACTATGTCCCGCGTTTGAGTGATAGTCGCGCAGAAAGGCCGGATCGGTTCGC
Source organism: Notothenia coriiceps (assembly GCF_000735185.1). NCBI lineage: Eukaryota > Metazoa > Chordata > Actinopteri > Perciformes > Nototheniidae > Notothenia > Notothenia coriiceps. Next base: position 174,637 of record NW_011370912.1, on the reverse strand, counting down.
TGACAGCCGGCACCGCCCTTTATTATTATATTGTCTAAACGGCATCATGTAAGTTGCGCTGACAGGCGACACAGAGGTCCCCAAGACCCCCCCCCGTTGACAGTTCACGAGCGCGTCCATAGTGTCTCCCGTCCACCCACCAACCCCGTCCACCCAGTAAAAACATCCCCACTACACCACTGGTTGTAGTAGTACACCAACATGGATTAAACGTGTGTTTTTTTTTACCACAATGTTGGGGAAATTAATGGATAAAATGCACGGATTATTATTATTATTATTATTATTATTCCCACTCCGATCGGGACACTAGGTCCACCGTTTCCCCGCAGCGAGGCTCCCCCCGTTGACAGTTTACGTGGGCTGGGCTGGGTGCAGTGGCGGACTGGCCATCGGGACGAATCCCGATGGGCCGGTACCGAAGTGGGCCGGTCGGATAAGTCACTAGCACATCCCCCACTCCCCCCGTTGACAATTTACTAGTGGTACCGAAGTGGGCCGGTCGAGAGTCCCGGGCTGATTTTTAGTCCCAGTCCACCACTGGCTACATGACCGTATGATCGCCCATATTGACGCACCTAATTCCTAAACTTCTAACAGAAGTTAAACCGAATAACAAAATAAACCGATCCTTCAGCCTCATATGAGCTCTCAGACACGTTCAAAATTAAACTGTCATCGCTGTCTGAGCTTGCTGCTGTGTGCCCCATCGTGCGTTTACATGCAGATGCTGGGATCCTGAACGGTGCAGCTGGGAGCGCTGTGCCCGCAATGACG
>NW_011370912.1:135929-173815 GCF_000735185.1 Notothenia coriiceps | reverse complement strand
GACAAAGGAAATTCCATATTAAATTCGCCTTCAAGCACGTCCAAGAGAGTGTCGAGAGGCAAATACGAATTAAATCGACAGTCGTTCGAAAAGTCAAGGCGTAGGTCAACCACGTAAGCTGCGTCTGGGTGTACAGAGACTCTTTTCGACGTACTTTTATTTTGTACAGTGTGAATTTGAACAGTTAAGTCTACTTCGAGTCGACGATCTGTCTGTTACTGGGGGGGGTGTTCGTGTGGAGTATACGTAGGTAGTTGGATGCGGTTTATTTCGTAGTACGTTTGAGGTTGTATGTAGAACGAGGGAACAGATGTCACCACGCAAGAACGAATGAGAGGCTGAGGCCGGGCCTGTTTGATGTTGTATGACACGCTAAAAAAAGTACTTGCTGAGATCAAAAGCTCTGTTTCATAGTATTGTAGTTTAATCACAAAAAACTCGGTGATCAGACATATACATTGTTATAATAATCACAGCAATCGTACATTTTGCGGTCAACAAAAAAGTACAACGGCCCTGTGTCACCCTCTCTTCCCCACACACCTCACGCAGGTGAACAGGATTACAATGAGTGCCGCCCATATCCATGTGACCCAAGCCAACCAATAAATAGTGCTCAAACAAATATCTTATATTTAAACATAAAGGATTACTAAACATGTTTCATGGCTCCTACAGTATGTGTATTCACTCTCTGTCCTAAACGGCTTGTTGGAGCTCCTGCCCCCCCCCCCCTTCCTGTGAGTCCAGTTTGCTCTGATTGGTCAGCTCGCCCACTCTGTTCTGATGAGTCCACCACCGTTACAGCGGAACATCAGTGATTATGTGTTTCAATGGCGTTGGCAACCAGAAAGTGACACCAGTAATGATAAACAGATGAGAATGCTGCGTGGGGTCTGGGTGCCGTGTTGGCGGGATGTTGCGCGGCTCGCTGCTGTGAGGAGCGGACAGTTTGAGCTGGGTTACTGGTGTCGTTTCCTGGTTGCTGCGTGGGGTCTGCGAGACAGCGAGACATCGCGAATGGATGCGGGAAGTGGGGGGCAGAGGGAGCTGCAGCACCCCCATCTGCGAGGCTCCACTAGCTGTGACTTTGCAGACGGTTTACATGCATAGAAGGCTACATAACACACAAGGGGATGGGTAATAACCGGAAAAGCATGACATGGGACCTTTAATAATTTGTGTCATCATAAATTACTCAAACCTGTGAAACAACTTGAATCTTATTTGTCTTGGCACAAAAGATTCAATGTGTAATGTTTTCAGTAACCTCACAGTTATGCCTGAGGCTTGATCTTGCTGCGTAGTTATAAGTATGTGCATGTATTTCCTTACTTTCCTGCATAAACAATGTCTTTTTGAGTATTTTCCAGTGTGTGTGACGCAGGTGTTTTGTGTTTTTGCCTCCAGGTTATAGGAGTAGTGATGGATGTGTTTACTGATGTTGACATCTTCAGGGATTTGCTTGATGCTGGTTTCAAGAGGAAGGTTTCTGTCTACATCCTTTTGGAAAGCTCAACACTACCTCATTTCCGGTCCATGTGTCAGAGGGCACAAATGCACGCCGGACACCTCAAGGTGAGTCAGCACCAGTCTGATGTTAAGCATCAAAGAGTAAGGATTAGTTGTAGCTAGAATTAAAGAGGACATATTGTGCTCATTTTCAGGTTTATATTTGTATTTCGTGCCTCTACTCTGACATGTCTCCATGCTTTAATGTTCAAAAAGCTCTTTATTTTTCTCAGACTGCCTGTGCTGCAGCACCTCTTTTCACCCTCTGTCTGAAACCAGAGGCCAGTCTGCTCTGATTGGTTTGCTGGCCAACCGCTTACAGATCTCCCACCCCTTAGCCAACAGTTGGAGCGCTAGCCAATAGGAATGTGAGTGTTATAGTGATGTCATTAAGATACGGAAGTAAGCAAAGGAGTCCAATCGAGGCCTTTCAGGCAGGGGGGGTGAGGGATGTTAGCCTTTGCAGACTATTTACGTGCACAAAAACCAATAATATATAAAACAAATCCCCCATTATTATTATTATTATTGAGAGCCAATGTGTGTTACGTAAAATTAATTTGTGTTTTTGAAAAATGTTATGACAATCTTGCCACATATTGCTCTTGAGACCACCCTGTTCAACTGACTAACCAATATGATGACCAGAATAAAAACAGAACATTTGAGTTAATTATCTATTCTGTTAGGATAAAATCTCAAAGTTGCAGTTTCATTCAGTGTAAATGTGTCACCAAAGCGGAAGTAATCTTTGCTCTTTGATCACAGGGGGGAATTTCCAGATTTTCAGTAATGCAGAAAATGATCAAGTCCTTATGGGACTGTAAGGCACTGTTGTTGAACACAAAAAGTAAAATTGATAATATGAAGAAAAAGGAGGCAATTGAAGTCAAGAGGTTTTCGTTATGCATGGATAAGTGAAAGCACATGCCCTCTATCATTTTTCTCACACACACGCACTCACACAAAGGCTCAAATAACAACCAGCTGGCACTGTATCATATGAATATTTTACCTCCTTGTGTCTACCTTGGGTGTTTGTTTCATTCCATAGTTGGCCGGCTACCATGAAAAACCCAAGTTAGAACACACATTTGGTCATGTTCAGACACGTAGACTTCAGATAAAGGGAAAGTACATCTCCAGTGAATTGTTCTCCTGAGGAATGGAATCTTTTAATCTAGCTGCCAGTAAGCCTGTAAGAATATCTCTGTAGTGTTTCCTCCAGTCGTATACTACACTCTTTTAAGAACAGGATTAAAACAGTTCTTAATTTTAAGTCATCAACAACCTCTTTATTAAAATGTTGTGAGCCAGGCAGGTCTCTGTGTATATTGGTATGTTTACAAAAAGTTCCTTGTTTGGTTTTTATTGAATGCTGATGTCATTATTCCTATAGTCCTCCTATCAACTGTTTTAAAGCTTATTATAAAGTATGTTATTTGAGTCAGCTTGTTAGGAACATTGAAAGCTTCCCAGACACGTGACGAGCACAATTGTTTTATTTGTACACGTAATTGCTGCTCTGTACACGATAAGCCTTTTTGCAATTTGTGTATTTACGAGCGGCTGAGTTTGTCCTCCTTTCCATGGGGCGATCATTTCAATTAAATAACTTACAGTATAAGCAAGGTTGGGAATTTTCCACAAGGGCTTACAATGTGTTTAACTAATTATGTTCCTAGTGGTATTTACTGATAAGGTATACACTGGTTTAGATCATAATTTGGCAGGAAGAAGTCAAACAATGAAGAACAAACACAAACACACACACCCACACTCACTCTCTGTCTCTTTCTGCCAGTGTGTGCCTTGGAGTGATTTAAGTGAATCGCAAATGCAGTAACAGCTTGACTGCCTTAAAGTACCATCTGTATCTGGATCATAAGCAAAACAGCAGACATGTTCACAGTCCCATGTGGCAGTTTATGATTTCTAAACATAAACATATGACAATTACACATGGCAAATGAATTTCTTATTTTAGCTAAACTGGATGGCTGTTCTCTCCCTGTATTATTCACATTGCAACTGCTTGCTTTCTGAAATGCCCACAGTGCACTCAAAACCTAGATTGAATTAAGTCTGATGTTTGATCCCTGAAATAAACCATTGGCTCGTGGTTATCCATTTAATACAAATCAGCACATACAACTACTCGTTTCAAGCATGGTTTCATATGTTGTACAATATACTGTTATAGTGTAACACAGCTTTACCGCTAAGGCATGGTAGTTGCAGAAATACAGTCTAGTTGTCAAAGCGAATATCATTAAATGAAACATTGTTCTCTATTTAATTCCATTTCCTGCCTTTCTACAAATCTATATTATGGATTATGGTGTTAACTAATCCAAGAAAAATGTATAGTGTGTATAATGAGTGTGCAAACTTATCTATCCATGAACCTGTTTTATTTGTGATTACCTCACATCCTATAGGGGGGTCCGGGGGCATGCACCCCCGGTAAGATTTGTCTTTAAATTGAAGTTAAAGCATCAATCTGGTGCACAAAGTAAGAGATTTATGGATACAACTCTCAACACTCATATGAAACAGAACTGTATATATTTCAATACTCCAAAAACCATTAGAATATGCTCACAACCAATAACACATCATTGATATACTCCTCTCTCCTATCTTTATCTTACCTAGTCTGCATTCTTTCTTTTTATTTATGCATATTTTACTAATCACTTCCCATTCAAACTGTGTTTTTTTATTTTTTACTGACATTGGAATTATTTGTTAACTTATTTTGAACAACTATATTAAATAGATGGACATATTTGTTTAGACCAAACCGTTTGAGACCCACTGAGATAACTAAAGTTTACAATCACTCAGCGAGTCCTTTACCTCCCTGAGCTGACGTTATCTCAGCCTCTCAGTCCGACAGGAGAGGACTCTCCCTCTCCTTATTGTTGAAAAAGCTTCTAATCTCCGTTAGCTCCAAGCTAGCACCAGATACTAACAACAACCCATGTAACTCTCTCTGTCTCTCTCTGTCTCTCTCTCTCTCTGTCTCTCTGTCTCTCTCTATCTCTCTATCTCTCTCTCTCTGTCTCTCTCTGTCTCTCACACAAACTGCGCTCCTGCCACACACACAAACAGACGCTCCTCCGTGACGATGACCACTTGCGTAAAAAAAAAACACATTTGAAAAGTGGGGGGGACACAAACTGGATTTTGAAAAGTGGGGGGGACATGTCCCCCCTGTCCCCAGTGGAAATTAGGTCCATGTGTATAGGTAAAAAGGTGCCAGATTATTCTCTCCCACGCCCTCTGGCACGGATGTACAAAGAGAACTGGATACAGCATTGAAAGCAAGGCCCCCATTCATTCCCATGAAAGTTGCTCAGTGGTGCATGAAGCCAAATTGGCCTAACCTTTGAATATAAAACTCCCTACATCTTCTCTGGATCTCCCGGCAACATCATTGGGGCGAGAAAGCATGTCCACTTGCATTTTCATTAAGCCTCACCTCCTAGCCACTGTTTTTCAGTTAGTTCTGGTGCTATGCAGAGCTATGTGTGCTTTGCAATTTAATACGGTGGTTGTGCTTTTACACAGCATTCTTTATAGGACATCTTAAGCACTCATCATCTAGAGTTTAGAGAGTTAAACACACAAAGAAATGCAAGTTGCTGATTTGATCTAATCAGTTGGTAAAAGGAATGTACTGCGGGGAAGAGAGAGTCAAGGGTGGGACCAAAGTAGGGTGGAGTGTTTTTACTGTGAGAAAAGCCATACCAGGAATAATCTGCTGCATCAGGATAACTGGTTATACAATTACTTGGCTCCTTTTCAGTTCAGGACCTGGCCTTAGACACCGACGTGACTCATTATGCTGTGTCTTTTCAAAGGAACTTTTGGCTTTCCCGAAAACAAGATAGTTCAATCTAAACTACCCAAAGTGGTATGGTAAGTCAAAATGTTTCAATCTATCACCAGGAAAGAGAGCTCAATCAGCGTTCAAAGAGCTGAACATGTACTACCAAACCATGTCAGACAGAAAGCAAAAGCTGAAGCTAGGTTGCAATCATTTTAATTTGACCCCATATTTAAAATATACTATTTACACTATGCAGTTATGCTATATGGACCATTTACTGAACACTAACATAATCTAAACACCTTATAAAAAACCTGAATCGCATGCCATTTCCTGATTGTTTTGAATGTTTAAAAGGACCTAATAAACACTTCCTAACTACCTAACCTAATCGAAAACTACTGATGTTCAACAATGGATTATGGGAAACAAAGGTCTGCATATCTCTCACAGAATTAGGATGCAGTTTTCGTATTTAATGTCGGACAGATGTTGGTAAACACATCTGTTCTTAAGAAATAAAAGAAGATAGGAAAGAAGAAACAAAGAAACACAAAGTGAGTCAGAGCGATTGAACCGACAAAGTGTTTGTTCGAGGTTCCTTTCATGTGTAATCTCTTATCTGAAACATTATTACAGTGTTTTATGATTGCAGGTACATAAACTGTACCACCCATTTATTATCATAACGATTGGTTAAGTGTTAGCCCTCATTTAATATATTGCTTTACAGCTACATAGTCACGCGTGTAGGCCTTTCAGAGCAAAACAACAAAAGTGGACTGAGAACTGAGCCCTGAGGGACACCGGCTTTGAATCTGAGGGAATCCCGATACAGAAGAATTGCTTACAGTAAACATGGTGTGTTTTTCAGACGGAGATGAGCGAAACACAAGTTCCAACAACGACCAAGATAATATCACTAAAGTCAAGTAAAGACAAGACATAGATTACATTAGGATCAATTGCAATTATAGTATTGTTGGTTGTGTAATATTTAATCACAGTATTTACTTTGAATGTGCTGTGTAATTGCAGTTTGAATAAGTGTGGCTACTTGGTTAAATTAAAATAAATTACTGCTAATAAGTCTCTATATATGGCTCAGTGGCGTAACCATCGATGGTGCCCAGAGCCGGCCAGGGGCCCATGCAATAAAAAATGTTTTTTTTAAATAACGATATTTTTTTAATATATATATTTTTATTTTTTATTTTGTGGGGCCCCAATGGCATTGACCGGTTCACGCAGTCTTCAAAGTAACCAAGCAACCTAAATACATTTGTAATTTGCGGTGCAAAACAATATTTGAACCGGGGCCAATCACAACCTTGTTACACCACTGATATGGCTGTAGGGTTTTCTTTAAAGAGTCCACAGTTTTTTTCAACTTCTATAGAATATGGTTAGATATACACATAGAAAACCTAAATCATAGTTAAAGAAACTGTAAATACCTGGACACACCTACTGTAGCGAAAACTCCCAGGAAGAGATCTGGATTGCTTTGCCAGGTGTTTATATGTCTGTCTATCTGTGGATAGATTTGTCAACGCCATAAAATACAGTTATGAAACTTTACAGTTGAGATCAAAACAAAGGCAGAGTTCATCGAAGGGTGTGACCCGAGCAAGGGCCCTGGAAGTCGAGAGTAGGAATGGACAAAGTAGAAAGCAGCCTCCTTGCACCACACACTGCAATAATCTGTCCGGTTTGGTGTTGTGGCTGGCGTGATCCCATCTGTAGTCTACTTTCTTAACTTAATCGGGAAATATCATTCAAAGAAACGCTTTTTTAATGCTTGTGCACATACATTTTGCAATCTAGATTGCCTACCAACCGTCAATTTGATAAAAAGGACAACCCAGTCAGCTTTCTTACTTCCTATGTCACATTCAGGCTCATTGAAATACACCTCCCCATTTGAGTATCTAAATGCGTTGAGAACTACCTTGGCAAAGGTGTGCCATACTTTTCCCGCACACCAATCCGAGCAGATTAGGCTTTTTTTTTCCTGCAGCTGGGTTTAAACAAAACGTATCAGATAGAGAGCAAATGCAGGTATATTCAGACAGACAATATGAGAAATATGTTGTGCTTTTTTAACGTAAAGCATGTAAACATGTTCCATTGACACCAAAATACATGTGTGAACCTACACATTTGCATAATCTGACCCATTAATGGAAGATGAATTGGTCCCTGTCATTGTTGTGTAACCATTACATCATGCAGGTCACAGGTTAAAAAATAGCTCTGAATTTGGAGAAGATTATATTCATCTTCTTTGCATGTATGTGCGTGTTACAGAACCTCAGGGTACGCTGCACAGATGGAGCAGAGTTCTACACCCGGTCCTGTTCTAAGATCAGAGGGCGAATGGGACACAGATTCATGTTCATCGATGGAGACAAAGCTGTGTCTGGGTCTTACAGGTCAGTGCACTTAGAGTGTGTGTATGTGTGAATGTGTGTGTGAGCATTTTTCAAAGAGATTGTAAGAAAGAGATAAATATAGACAAAGAAAGAAACAGATTATCTACTGTATGTGCGCTCCACCTCTCTTTGTGTCTTTGAGCCTAGCGTGAAATGTGAATAAAGAATGTACTGTTAGTGTCTGGTAGCATTATCTCTACAAGCAAGACCAACAGGTTTTAAATGTATCCAATGCACAAGAGACATAAATGCATGCACAGTGCAGTCTCTAAATTAATGGATGGTTCAGTCATTGGTATTTTGCCAACATTTAATATCTTGTTGTGCTTAGAGGTAGACTAACTTTGTATCTGTTGTATGTTCTGTAGTTTCACTTGGTCTGCATCGAGGCTGGACAGAAATCTCATCACCGTGGTTACAGGCCAGGCAGTGGAGTCCTTTGACAAGCTGTTTCGAGTCCTCTACGCAACCTCCAACTCAGTAGACCTCCGTAAGGACGCCATCGAGCCTGAACCTGAATCGGAACCCATCCCAGCGCCGGTCGCAGTCGTCCCTCCTTCTGCTGAAATGGTTAGGAAACTGTACAGTGCCAAATATGTTGCTATGGGCAACCCACACACCACTCCTCCTCCAAAGACCAACAATCCAGAGGACTCCAAGAACCAGGGAACCAAGAATCATGGGGGGAAAGGGGCTAATAAAGAATCTACACAGGAGGCTCCGCCCATCCACCCTGGACTCATAGATCTAGAGAAAGTGTGCATGATGTCATACCTGCCCACCTGGCCAGAGCCCGACCCGGCCAGTGATGTAATCGGGTTCATTAACATTCGTGATAACAAAAAACAAAATCAGGTCCATCTACAGAGGTCGGAGATGTATGAAACCAGCCAAGCAGTCAGGTTCAGCAGTCCCTTCAGTAAGCCAAAAGAAACTCTGCCCGACGTCGCTAAGCCAAGAGACTTTACGACTAAACAGAAGGAGGTGAATAAACTCCAACCAGCACAAGATAAAACCAAGACTAAAGAGGTGGTGGTAGGTGTAGCCCAGCAAACTAAAACTAACAAAAGTCCTAGTGAGATCAAAAGCAAAACAGAGGAACCTGTCAAGAAATTACCTGCATCCGGACCACAGTGTGAGTCCAACAAAGACACTACGACCACTCCCAACACTGAGAATAAACAGCATTCTAATACCTTCCCCAAACAAGATGCAGGCCACAACAACACACCTCACCTCAATGCACACACTCCTCCCCAATCCAGAAGCAGCGCATCCACTCCTAACTCTAAGGGGTCTTCACAAACTGTCACCACCCTCTCTGAATCAAACACTAAACCAGAAGTTGACAGTATTTTAAACACACAACAGGAGGCTGTGAGCAGGAAACAAGCCCTGAAGGCGAGCTGTACACAAGACTCACACCTGCATAGTCCCACTGAAGGGAACACAGAGCCGCCCCCACAAACAAAGCCAGTGCTGCCACATATGGACTCACAATCGCAGGCTGATCACACGCAGTCACAAAACTCCTCTGAAATGACCCCTATCATCCAGACTCCCACCATCAACAGCCACAAGTCTTCCCCACAGTCTGTCAGCTCCACCCCCCTCTTTGAAAACAGTCACGTCTCCATCACTACAAGCAAGAGTCCCAAGTCTTCCATTATCTCTTCTTCCATTCCCCCTCCTGCCCTCCCTTTGTCCCCAGCATCCCCATCTGAGACTTCAACACCACCCATTCCTAAACCTCGTACTGTCCATCTGGTTATCAAGGGCGACCTCACCGACAAAGGCCAGAAAATCCTGGAGATCAGTGTTATCCCAATGGCTGAGACAAGCACAGCGCCGGAAAAGATCATAAATACGCCTGCTGTAGCAACAACGGTGACAACATTGCCTCAAAAAGTTGCTGAGACAGTCCCAGAACAGCAGAACAACAGCAAACGCGAGGTAAGGGCGCAGAAAATGGCAAAGGACATTTTAAATATGGTCGAAGCACCACAACAAAAGCAGAGTGGGACTTCCCAAAATACAATGAATGAGAAAGCAGTTGGAGGCGATGACAGAGCAGGAATGCAATCGATAGCCGGAAACAAAGCCAAGTCAGATGTTTTGATAATAAAAGTAAAGAATGTGATTACTCAAGAAGTCATTCCAAAAAGTGTCAAGCCCAAGACTTTGGTGTCAATGGATGTCGAACTAACCCCACAGAAAGATAGTGTTGCAAAAGTACACGTACCACAGAGAATATCGTATAGTGAGTTACCTGCACCAGTTAACGATATATCAGATACTGTGGACTCTTTAAAAGCACCAACACACACTCCTATTTCTGCCACACACATATTTAAAGACAGTGCTGGTGATAGCACACACACAGTTACACACAATCAGCAAAGTAATCCAAGTTTAACACCCGATCGCCCCACAGACGGCATGCCAGATACTGACAAGCATAACAGTCACAACAACATTCAAGAAAAACCCTCTAAAGGACCAGGAGGCACACACACACCTGAGAAACCCCTGCGATTACATCTCTCTGAAATACACACGCCAGACTTGCTTTCACCGACATCAGAGAGAGGATTGCAGTCACTCATGGCTCTGACCCGCTGTGCCACCCCGGATGGATTTCTCCCACGTACGCCGTCCACCCCAGACTTTCGCACGCCTACCCCCGATTCTCACGCATACACTCTAGACTTTCGAACGCCAACACCTGACGGGTATTCATCACCAAGAACAGACTCCGCTCTCTCCACCGCTTCGGAGGAGTTTTACGAATGTTGCGACTCCCCTTTCCAAGAGCCTGTTTTGGAGCGATTAGCTTCCCTGAACCACGCAATGACAGAGGAGCATATTAGCTTAGCACACACGAATAACGCTAATGCTACCAGTCCTGTATACATAAATTCAAACTCTCCTGCTGGTACATTCGGCACTATAGACAGGTATACCTCTAGCACTGAAACAGAAAGTTTAGAGCGAAAGCGATCATCCACCGGTGACATTCAACCCACGAAAGAGAGACCGGACACAGAGAAGGCCGGGGACAGCGTGGAGAGGATGGGTAGAACTCAGGCGACTGAAGGACAAAAGGTATGGCGTACAGTAAGGCGAAGGGTGATTTATTCTCTAAGTTCCACAACAGATGTCCTCACCACACAACAAATAATAATTTTAAATCTACTGTGAAGGTTATTAACGTAAATAATTTGTACTTTTTAATTTTCTTAACCACTCAGCGAACACCAGTCGCATAAAAGGTAAGCACAGCTAAACCAAGTTTTCAAGGGGACGTGCCGCACATCTAACAGGTGGTAGTGAAAGTAGTTTTAGACTAGAATCATTTTTACCCTATTCTCCTGTAGTGTCTTGCAAAATCCACTTTGGAAATGTCTTCTTAATAACTTAATAACTAAATAATAACTCAAATTTCCATTTACCCTTAATCCTATCTATATTTGTATGCCTGTATTTTCTGATGTATTGAGCATTACAATAGCCTCTGACATGTTACTATAATTAAATGATTTGTGTAAGAAATTGTAACTAACTAACTAACTAACACAATGAAGCTTCCACAGTTGATTACTTGCGTTGAAACACTATCTGAGATCCTAATTTTGAAACCAATCAATCCTGTTTCAAACGCATCTTTTTCTAATGATCTTATGTTTAATAAAATCACCTTGAACATTAACATGGTATTGCTATTATTAAATCCTCAATTACATATACTGCCATAACCCAAATTAATTTAACATGCTAATCAGAATAATACTAAATCAGCCGTTGGTTTATACAAATTAAATGTCCTATTGGAAAATTGAATCAATCTCACTGTGTGTGTGTGTGTGTGTGTGTGTGTGTGTGTGTGTGTGTGTGTGTGTGTGTGTGTGTGTGTGTGTGTGTGTGACACATTTGCTCTCTTCTCTACCTCCAAAACATTTTATTACCCTACATTATATAATATATGACCTATTATACAGAACAGAGTCAATACCTGTGGCCGGATCAGAATTTAATGACTAAGGTAATTACCTGGCTGATTTACAGCATGCAGCCAGAGAACACATGACCTCATGGTTTTAGGACAGAGTGCCGACCCACAATGCATCTCTGCTGCTAAAACATGTTTTATTCATTAAATTATATGGAGATTGAGCCAATATCAACCAATGTGATTTGCAAGTAGTTTTATGCAATTGATGTTGAATGTCCAGGATTATGTAGTGTACAATGTTGCAAAACGATGTTCTGTTTAAACATGGGTTTTTGAAGTACAGCTGCTCATTACTAATACCCTATAGTACATTAAAGCAGACCCATTTGGATGAGATAACATCTGTTGGATAGCTAAATATGTCTTAATTAACAAAGTAGAGCAACCAAAGTGGACCAGCAATGTGTGCTGTGTCTAATTGATAGATTAGATGGCTAAAACATTCCAGTTTAATCTTTGTGATTAAGCACATTTTTACATATTGGTTATTTATGATGAATCACATACTGTAGGTTGCTACAGTAGCAGCAGCTTTGAGGAAACCTGGTTTTTAACAAGATATATGGTGTGATCAGACACTTTGGACAAAGGTACAGGCTACAGTTATTATCAATGGAAGACGGGGGCATGAAGCTGAAAACTGACACCTGAAATCGAAGTTAAAGTAGACTCTACAGATTTCTCCAATGACACATTGCTGTGTCACCCAAACTTGTTTTTGTTTCACAATCCTATTCTGTTCAGTCTAAAAACTGGAAGGGAACAACACATTTCAGTAATGGCCATTTCCCAGTGATAACATCAAAACAATTTTTTTTGAGACACAACAACAGAATAAATGCAGGCTGGCAGAGGGTAGCAGCTGTTAGTGGACCAACATCGTTAAGACACACAGTAGCTATGTGTGGTGCTGTTATATTCAGCTAAATTATCTGAGGCTATGACAGTTAAACATTTTGGAATTCAGAATTATTTTGCAGGTAGACCAAAACATTGGGGACTGTGTGCGTTACATGGATCTGACAGCATGTGGTGGATATGAATGGGACTGTATTAAACTTGTCATGTGAGGTGGGACAGCAACATTCACTTTGGAAGTATTTGACGCACTCGGGTTGAAAAATGTTTCCAAAATGTGAAAAGACATGATAGCATAAACGTCAAAACATAGAGTTCAGACAACTCTGAAAGGTGCAATAGGCTTGTCTTTAGTCAGAGACCTCCTTAGGGGTATCGAGAGATGTTGCCTGGGTGAACCGACAGAGAGACACTTTACTTTCAGAGGCTTTTTAAATCCTTATCAGACTCACTGTCATAGTATAAATAAAGTATTTATATTGCTCCCGAGCTCTCAGCTGACGTTCTTTAGTTCAGACAGTGATGACGCAGACAGTGTGCAGACGCGCTTCACCTGCAGGCTTTAGATTGTTGCTTCAGTCGTCGTGGAAATATTAATGTGTCAGTGAAGAAGAATGGAGAACAGGCAGGATCTAACAGCATCACTGCAACATGACCAGCATATGTCTGGCAACATTACAATCTGAGATACACTTTGAGCTCTCATACATATTAACACTAATTTATAACAATAATCTAACACATTATATAGCATTTAATTGGGTGTTTTCAGTCAAATGGAAATATATTTGATAAGGTTTTGTGTATTTGTCTTGCAAATATATGTTATTTCTTTAAATCCTTACTGAAAACAACCTTTTAACCCCAAGAGTGACCTAACATAACCTTACAATGCAACAGTGATTACAATGATTTTACCGTATAACAATTATGAGAATTGTCAAACGCATGATCCTTAGAAGCTAAATCTAAGAGTGAACTAAACAAGTCTTTATTGCACTTTATCGTGTGCTATAACTACCTGTGTGCCTTCTATACTAAATAAACGTATTATTCTATTATGCACTGTATTGAGCCTTATCTACCTTATAGAGTTGTTCTGAATGGGGAAATTAGCTTTAGAATCTATTTCTGCTGTAAAGTTTGATATTTCCTCACAGGGGTCTTCTGGGATTGAGTCTATTTTAGCCAGCCTCTCTATAAACTGTGTTGGATATAAACAGGGGTGCACATAAGTGGTACGCAGGTACGCATGCGCGGCAACAATCTGAAATGCGTACCGTCACTTGTGTCACAAAGCGCATTTGCGTACCGACGTACATGTGAAGCTTCCCCCCCCCCCCCCCCCCGTTGACATTCGCGATACAGAGGGCTTCATGGGAACTTTGAGGGGAGCCAGAAGTTGGAGTACCAAACACTGAGTCCAGGTACTCATTTGAGTACCTCACTGAGAAAGTTGTGTGCACCCCTGGATATAAAGCAGGATGTTATGGAGGTTAATCCCAGTGGGCTTTCCTGTATGCTTTGATATACAAGTAAATCCATAATAAAAACATTTTTGAGTAACAGAACATCGAGAACAATGCCATGAAAGGGAGAATAAACCTCCCAAAAGCTCCCAAAAGCAGCAAGTGAACCATGTTTCTCCTATGCAGAGGCACACAGGCAGCTTTTTATTGTGTAGAGCTAAAAGAAAAACACTCTGGGCCTTGGTGTGCAGTTCATTACAAGTGCAACCCAGCACCACCTCTGATAAGCCACCTTGTTTTTTTTCTGATTTATTTGCAATAACAACCTCTGAGACACACTTTGTTTTTTCTAATGGAATTCTTTGCCCCCTTGTGGTATAGTAAATACTCATTTTGTGAGCTAGATATGGGATTTATGGGGCACAATCTACACCTGTTGAGCATGTTTATCATTCCACTCAGGCCAGTGGAATTTATTCAGCATACATATCTCTCTGACTATTGACTCCTGCTTTTCTTTTCAAGCGGTGTAAATCAAACTCAATTTCTATTGTTTGTCGCCATGCTGTTTTGTAAATTGATCTTGAATTGTGTTTGCTGGCAGGTGGATTTTATTTGGAGGGTCCAAAAGTACCTCGCTATTGAACAAGTGAATAAAACCTGAGCAATTAAATATGCCAGGTACGTTTGCAAAGCATCAGTTTTTGAAGCTGAGGGATTTGTCTTGTTGATAAAAGGATTTCACTCGCTAGCATTCAGTTGTGAGTACCAGCAGCTGTAGAATTGTGTACTTAATTTGAGTATTTCCATTGTATGCTTCTTGGACTTCTACTCCAACAAATTTCAGAGCAAAAAAACATACTAATTTTTTAAACACTCAAAGTTACCAGTTAAAAAACATGAAACGCCTCCATTGGAATCCTTTGTTTACTTCAACGACATAGTGACATCACTAGGTAACACACGCGTTTCTATTGGCTAGCGCTCCAACATATTGTATGTGATAGGCTAAGGAGCAGGACATCTCTAAGCGGTTGACCAATCACAACAGAGCCAGCCAGCTAACCAATCAGAGCAGACTGGGCTCTGGTTTCAGAAAGAGCTTTTTTAACATTAAAGCATGGAGACCTGTCACAGTAGAGGATCAAAATACATATAGGATCCAGAATATGAGCATAATAAGGCCCCTTTAAACCANGGAATTCTACCGAGCCCGGCATTTCGTTTGGAGAAATGTCGAGGCTGCACATGTGTAGACTCCGCGGTCTTAAAATCCCCACAATGCTTTGCGCACGGACCAATTTCCCCAAATCTGTGGCGGAAAATGTAAGGCGGGGCCTCTCATATGACGCACACTTGCTCGCCTGTTCCAGTCTTCGTTTTCCGAATGCCAGGAAAGATTCTTGCCTCGCTTCTGAAGCAAAACGCTCGGAAGACATGTGCTACCAAGCAAGCGTACTCGACATTGAGAAACACCCCATGCCTCATACTGCTTTTTTGAAAGGTGTTTGTCTGCAGTGTTTAAAATGCACGATAGTGTTAAGGCCATGGTAGCTTTCTCTATGCTTTCGCTTCTTTTTCATCCCCCCTTCATTACAATTATAATGTTTTTTTGTGCCATTTTACATATAGAACCCTTATTAAAGAGGTTAGGCTAGACAAATCATGAAGAAGTTATATATCCCTATAGCTTTTAGACTGTAGTGTATTAACATTCACATCTTCACCCCAAGGAGGACAACATCTTTTGACTCTAATGCTGCTAAAGGGCAAACTGAATGCCTTATCAAATGCATTTAAAGCTAACTTGATCTGACATTTCCATCATAAACAGCTGATATATGATATGAATAACAACAGATTTGGTTTTCAAATAAGCTTGGATTTCTGCCCTTATTTTTGTATATGAATCGGTTTCTAGGGCAGTGATAGATGATTTTGGAGCAGCAGATTAACAAAATAATCCACAATCTCAAACACTTTCAGTATAAATGTATCCTCTGCCATGATTATCCATTATCTTACAACAGGTAAATGACAGTAAATAAGTAGTATAACTATTACATTAGTATACATATATAAACAAATGCATCAATACAGAAATAAATACAGAAATAATAACTTCATAAATAAGAGGAATACAAATTACATTTGAAAGAAAAAGATATGGAAATAATTAAATGAATACATAAATAAATAAATGAAAGTCGTTCATCAAAATAATGAATTTAACATTTATTTTTACATTTGTCTCCACATTTATTTATAAATATATGTTATTTTCCGTCCTCCATACCTACCCCATTGTTGATCAAACAGGTTTCAACTCAAAATCATTGGGATAGACAAATACCTAGAGGCAGTCCAGAACCTCAATTCCATGTCCTTTTTCTGTTTTGATTATTGATTTGACTTTTTAGGACCTTTTTTAGTTATGTATTGTCCTTTTTCTAATTCTCCAATTTTTCTGTGTCAGTTGTACATAATAAAAGTCCGAATCATTTGACAGCTGTGAGATAAAACCAAGCGAGGCCTGCTCACAGATCAAGTATGTAGGAAAAGTGCAGTTTAAAATTAAGAAGCTGCTCCGCCTCATTGAGCACAGACGGGGGTCCCTGCTACACCTCAGAGGGTCGACCTTGAGGGTGTAGCTCCAAAACATCAGCTCATTATCAGAGACAGGAGGTACAGTCCAAGGTGGTGTTTAGTATGGATGGACATCATTATCCACTTCCTGCCGCTGCCTTCAGGCTCTGCTCTTAGATAGAATGTGAATTTTCATATGAAAGCCATTTCTATTACATATTAAACAGTTCTGGTCTTGAACCTGTCAGTGAGCGGAGGAAACTTTATTTGATGTGTAATTATTTCAGAGCCAACGCTTTTAACAAGAAACCGACCACCTAATTATCTCATTCTAATCCATTAAACATGTTACAATCCTCTACCACCTCCATCTGCCCTCTCTGACCTTTGACCTTGATCCTATGGATGCGGCAGTCTCTGCTCGGACCATTTTTACCGCCTCGCTCAGTCCCCCCCACCATGCCTACGTGTTCCCTCCCTTCCCTGCAGGTCGGAGATCAGATATTGGAGGTGAACGGGCACAGCTTCCTGAGCATCCCGCACGACGAGGCCGTCCGGGTCCTGAAGTCGTCTCGGCACCTGATGATGACGGTGAAGGACGTGGGCCGCCTGCCGCACGCCAGGACGGTGGTGGGGGAGACCAAGTGGATCGCCAGCTCGCAGATAGGAGAGAGCTCGGCCAACAGCAGCATCGCAGGGTGAGTTGTGATTGGTCACAAAGAAATCTAGACCAATAAACTGTAAGAAAATATGAACTTGTTCTCCGTGACATCACACATAGGTTTCTGAAGAGCTTTTCAGTCCGTGTCAGTCCACGACGTCATTGGCCCAAAAAAATATTTTCCCATTGACTTGACAGCGGTCTATAAATTGGGGTATCGTCTTTTTTAGGCAAAATCATTATTAACCCTGTTGTTATTTTACAACATGATTTTAAGGTATCCTAAAAAAGTCAGTTTAGCTTTTTTAAAGACTACATTTACATAGTCAAACGGTCCTGTTGTTCAGCCTCACAATGGGTTAATTCAGCAGACTAGCTACTGTAGCAAGCTGGGCGATTAACATTAAATAACAGCGGCCATTGTCACTTCCACTGCACTACACGGTTGAAATGAAAGTGTTCACTGTGTACTAAGGAAATCTAATTGAGACGCAGCGCAACTTTTGACATTGACAGATGATCCAAAACATTAGCTTTTTGGGTGGCACTAAGACAGGCTAGGTTCAAGAGGCAGAATGGCAGCACCCACGAATGCCAACTTCAAACCTTATATAAGATATATATTATAGTTCACCAAATTTACAGTTGTCATGAAGGGAACCCTGCAGCGTTTGTCGATGACTATGGTAGTGTTTTAAAACTATTAATGTAACTATTAATTGGACTTTTTCAACATTGATTTCTCTGCTTGCCTGCAGCAGCTCTACAGCACACCTGAGGCAGCTGGAGATATTCTCCACATAAACCAAATGCTTAGAGACACAAATCCAAAACCTCTTCACAGTACATTGACTTTCATTAGATCTTTCTAATATTTACCAAGCCCTTGTGCAAATGACACAGACATTCAAATTCTATATCAGTCTCCAGGAAGAGAATAACTACCATATTAATAACACAATAGAAAAGAGTTGCAACTTATATTTGTACAGTATCTATTTGTATAATACAAATAATGTAATATGATTTGTTTAACCACAAAACTCTCTAAACACTTTGATAAAACCCCAGAAGATTTTAGACATTATTATAAAAAATGAAAAACGTCCTACCAGTCTTGATCCAAAGTAGATGGAAAAGTCTCTAACCGCCTAATGTGATCAGCTGTCTGTCTCTGATGGCAGAAATTGTATTTACTCCTTTTGCAGAAATACAAATATGCAATATGCAGCTCTGTTGGAAAATATCAAAAGCTCTTCTCAAAATGCCAAACCTGAGCAGCTCATCTGCAGCTCATCACCTGGAATGAACGTGAGCCCCAACAGCCAAACTAAAGTCTGATGTAAATGCCAGACTCATTTCCTCATCACAATCACACTCAACCCGACACCTCACAACTTTTAATGCCTCTCTGATTCTCCAAAAATAACCAGAGCTCAAAAAGGTATTAAACTTTAAAACTGATAACGAATGAACAGTCTCCTGAGGGGTTGGTTTATGGTTAGCTCAGTGTTTCTTGCAGGGGAGGGACAGCTAACCATTTATCACAATCAGAAATCCTTTAATAGTCCTGCAGCGGGGTAAGCTAACATAGCACACATTAGTATTATATTAAAAATCTAAATGCATAAGTACGGTACACATCAGTTGTGAAAATAAGTAACAGCATTGTAAAAGCTAAGTTAACATATAAAGGCACTCAGATATTATACACATTTTTACTGTCATGTTTTAATAAATTATTACATTTTCTTACTTGAAATAATGTTTTATTTCATGATCTGCTTCTTTCTGCAATGTTCCATATTTTAAATCAGTCAGAGTAAAGTGCTGCACACTGTATTTAATTTACTAGCCTATATTTTACATCAAGGCTGTTTATCAGACCAATTATCTGACGGTACAACGAGCGCAGGCATGGAGGAGACATTTAAATAATCACTATGCTGAGAATGAATGGCATGGTTGGTGTCAAAAGTCAAGCGGGTTAATTGAATTAGAATCCTGAAACAGGTCTCCACACTGTGCTTTTCCAGGTGAGACTGCCGTCTTTCTCGTACCCCCGCCCGTATATTATATATTCTCTGTAACGTCTTGCCCCGGAGGCAGCGCTTTGAGGTGACTTGTTAACCAGTGGATTTAAAGCATATTACTGTGTGGGCACTTACAGATTTAAAGACATCTAGTCGAGTGCGTTTGTGACATGCATTTTGATGTCTGTGCTTCACATTTATTAAAAAGCCTGACGGGCAGACATGGCCAGTTAACATTTGCAGCAGTTTGTGCCACATCATAAGAAAACGTAAAAGCCATGACGAGAATTTCAAATCTGTGGAAGTACGCATTTATCAGCCTGTGAGGAATGAGAAATATATTCATGAAGATGAAAAGCTGTCAGTTTAGATATTGCTTATCCTCTTTATCATACTTTAGCTGCCAAATGTGTGAGTGTGTCTGAGAGGACTGTGAGAAAATGTTGATATAAGCTTTCGCAGTTTTATGATTGTGTGTGTCTATCAGTGCATGGAAGTGTTACATGTATACTCTAACTTCAATCCAAGAAAGTCAAATGTAAAGAAGGGACGAAGGGAACATCTCATGGTTCAGATGAAAGTCATGAATGAAAAGAAAACCATCAATCAGTCTAAGAGCGTAGCTGCAGTTTGTAGTCTGGTCATGTCTTATACTAGTATTACATTGACTCATCAATTATTGAATTTAGAATTACTTTTTCATTTAACTATATTGACAATTCCTGATCCGTCCTCATATCCTAATCATTATATATCATATCCAACACACTTGTGGCAGTGCTTCGAGATTCCGTGTAGTCAGGTGGTTCACATGCAGAATGGATGGGTGGCTGCAGAATAATGAGACAAATATGTTTGAGGATTTATTTTAAGGAAGGACATACATATGATGTACAGAGCCATCAAAGGGACATGAAGGGGGGAAACATGTAAGTTTAAAAATACAAAAAATATGTCCTTCTCAAACATCAGGAACATTAAGTTTCCCAGACTCCCCTAGTGTAGGCAAACTGTTCACAGGTCGAATTGAAGTTACTACTGCCGCTACGTGAAGTCTCATCAGTACATGTATTGAATATGTATCGCATACCGCTATTCTTTCAAGGAACAATAGCTGCTGTAAGAACCCTAAATGTAAAACATATATCTATCATTTATAAATCTATCTGTTTTAGTTTTTCATCAATGTGACTACAATTCCTTATAATTCCCGTGAAAACTGTGTGTGTGTGTGTGTGTGTGTGTGTGTGTGTGTGTGTGTGTGTGTGTGTGTGTGTGTGTGTGTGTGTGTGTGTGTGTGTGTGTGTGTGTGTGTGTGTATTTGTTTGTGTAATGACTCTACTGTCCCTCAGTGATTAATTGTTCCTCTTCATCTGTTTCTCTGCAGCTTCTCAATGGACAAAGGAGCCTCAGCAGCAGGAAAGGTGAGATTCATAGGAAGTCATTTCCACTTTGTGTGTGTACACTGAACACAGAGTGGGTGTTTGAGTATTGTTTCTGCCCGGACGTGATAATCTAATCTAGATTCAACTGTCCGTCCGTCAGTTAACTCCGCCTGCAAATGTAATTGAAGCGTGACAATAGGTCAGTGGTGTCAACAACCACTCTTCAGTAAATAGCCGATCTCACCTTTCACCTCATGTCTTGACTAATAAAAGCTCACAGATTTCTACAGTATCACATATCATGAGCATTTAATCTTCCTTTTAGTTATGTTTAATGCCGAATTCAGCAAATCAAAACGACTCCTTCTTCTGGTATACACATGGATGTGCTGCAGAGCTTCCATTAGTGTGTTTTGGGTCGGGATATTTGCTTGTTTTTGCCACAGAGGCTGAGAGCAGATCAGTCCAGAAGTGGGCTTAACAGACCACTTTGAGTTCCATATTTATCTTGTATCATCAGCACAATACCGTGTGTTAGTCGTTAGTGATCAAACCTCAAACATGGTCCAACCAGGTGCTAAAAGACTCAGCAAACACTCATAATACACAACAGTATCCTTTAGGGATGTAACGATATATTGAATATCACGATAAATAAATGTCTCGATACCGTCGTGAGACTGACAACATCCTTTTGTCTTTTTAAAAAAAAATCATCGATCTCTTTTTCAAGGGAGACCTGTCCAACATGGCAGCAAGTAGGTTACAACATAAAACAACAGATAACACAAAAGGACATCATATTTACAGGGCTACATGTACATACCTAGAGACATTGACAAGTACCAACAGTATATTTATATCTCGCCCTGTCAATAAGCCTCACCTTCTTGGCAAAAACTGTATTGTTTTTGAAGTGGTGGAGAGACAATGCACAGTTTGACCCACTGCTGTCACCCATGGCCAAAGCATATCTCTCTGTCCCAGCAACATCAGTACCAAGCAAGAGAGTTTTTTCCACAGCAGGGGATATTGTAAACGCCCAAACATCCCAGCGTCTACCTGGAAATGTGGACATGCTCATATTCCTAAAAGATAACCTGTCTGATGCTGAGTGAGGGAGTTTGAGTTGAGTTACTTGAAAAACTAAAGTGAAACTTGATTTATTCTATTGCAGGGTCTTGATTATTATATTTTTGACACTTTTAAATACTACTATCCTACTAAAATGATATACGAATCAGATTTATTATTTAATAAAGAAAATCTTTTCAAGTAAAAAAAATCTCAATATCGCGATAAATATCGTACCGTGAGTTTTTGGTATCGTTACATCCCTAGTATCCTTACATTGTGACCCAGGTATATCCCAAACTCACTCAGGATCCTATACATATTTTGAACTGACTTTGAGAAGTAAGATGAGAGTTAGAGGAGACAGAAGCTGACGACAGAGAGAGAAAGCAGGTGAGGGGGAGGGGAGGAGGGTGGTAGGGAGAGCTCACTTTTCATAATGGAGATCGGATGGGCAGTCTTCTCCTGACGAGGAAGGACATGTAATGTGGAAACGATGGGGCCGAGAGAGGATTCAGAGGTATTTTGAAAGTAAGAGTTAAGCAGATTCAAACAGACTTGGGTGCAAAGAGCCACCAACACACACCAATGTGCTCTTTAAGTCAAAAGGGCCCTTTTAAGATGATTGTATAAGGGGCAATCTGCAGGATAGACGTTGCAGTGCTTCCAATTTATGCAGACTTCCAAATACACTCACGAAACCAACACATCTTTGAAGGAATACTCGAACATTTGTTTGTTTACCACTCACCCAGTGTTTCCTTGAATTTGTGAAAAACACTTAGTTTTACTCTCATGCTTCTACATTGAACAAATAATCCAAACACTGAGGATGCCAGACTCACAAGGACGAGTAGCAAGCATGCTCCAATGTGAAGCCTTTTATGCACAAATGTTTTAGATTGTGAGGTTTTTACAGCAACAGCCACGAGTTGCGGAAGAAGTGAGCAAATGACTGGATTACACTTTTTGGGGTCTTCCCTCCCCTGTAGCGTGTTTATATTTACAGGTTTTTGTGCATGTAAATGGACTGAAATGCTATAATCCCAAAGTGAACCTCACCTGTGGCTTTCATGCGTGTAACACCAGCAGAAATAACGGTTCTGTCTGCTGGTTGTTTGTGAAAAAGCACTTCCTACTCCTCAGCAGCCTCCACCAGTCAGCCTGGAGAATTTATGAGAGCTCGGTTGCTTTCATCCTCTACAAGGATTTACAGGATGCTCGCCTTCCCATCCAGTCTCCTATCCAGTGTAGGTAGACAAATAACTCCTTCTGATGAGAAAGTGTCAGAACTGTGAGGTGGGACTGTGTGTCTGCCACTGTTAGGAAAGTAAACTAAAAGCGTCAGAAATGCTTTTACTCTATGTTCTACCTTGTGAAGTCGGCCTGGTGCAGATTTCTGGAGCTTTTATAAAACGTCCCTATAGGATATTTAAAAAATGTTTGTGCAAACACTTTCATTTGGCATTTCTATTTAATTCAACGCTTCACTGTGAAATCAAGTTGAAGGGACACATTCAAATCCAAGCCTTTGATGTTGCATTTTTCTTACTTTGTTTAAGTACGTTTTAAATCCCCCACCTCGGAGCCAAACACTGTCACAATGACAGGAATGTAATCTTAACGTTTATTTACAACGTTCACAAACATATCATCCATTCATTTCTGATAAAGCAACATCCATCCTTCTGTTAGTCAAAAACTAAATCAAGAAGGAGAAGCAGATGCGTTTTAAGCGTGTCTGGATTTCATGGCTGAGTTAGATGAACAAATAAAAGCAAACCCTTACATAAATTCTCATCAGGTGTGAGCCATTACATTGATAGATGATTTAGAAATAACTCAATGAGAGGATAGCTAAACGAGCTAATCCTGAGATTCAAAAGAAATCATTATTATCCACAACAAAGCTCAAGATGTTCTTCTTTGTAGTCCTTTGTGACTTTAAAGCAGCATCGTGACAATACTAATGGTTACCTAATTAATGAGAGGGGGGTGACGCAGCTTATATCTAATTTTCTCCATAAATCTGTAGCCAGCCTCCTCTGTGTCCTTCTCCAGACTTCACTGGGGGGATCCATTGAAGTAGACAGCAATACATGCCAACAAAACCCTATAGCTTCAAAATAAATACTTTTCATTTCAAAATAGAGTGGCTTGTGCACAGTGGGGTTTGTAGGCTCTCTGGCCTCAAACTGCAACATAACAACAAATCTGTGAACATACACCAGGGTCAAATAACCCCCTTCGTCCATCAGAGGGTTTGTGAGCCGCACAGTGGGGTCCGCGCCTCCTCCTCTCTCCATGTGAAGCAGGACCAATATCTTCAAAGCAGCTGTTAGTACCTGGCCCTGTCCTCTGCAGCACTTCAAGGTCCTTGAAGTGATTTTGATGTAATTACAAGCTTTCCTCACTATAATATTGTTGTTCTTGTGTCATGCTGTTTGAAACATGCTGTGCGTCCATTTCAAACCTGTGTCCTTAAGGGTGCCCTTGATCAAATACATGTTTGATGGGCTCTTTTGATCTCCAACATGAAACAATCCTAACTGGTGGGGAAAATGTGTTAATGCGTTTTTGTTTGCTTGCATCTGTATGTGAGGGGCTATGAGTAGAAGCGTGTTGTGAATGTGTCTTTGCTAGGTCGTTGTTTTTCTGTTGTTGAGGTCTTTTTGCCTGCCATCACCTGTTTCTCTTAATTTGTAGGCATTATTTCCTCAATCAGTCTCTTACTCTGACCAATTGGGTCCCATGTGAATCCACTGTTATCTGAAAAGGGTAAAAAAGTGTTCACCAGTCTGAACAGTGATGCAGGGATGACACATTTTTGTAGGCGTGATGTTAAAATCTGCCCATGTTTATGGAATTACATGTTCAACAAACAACTACGGGTGCAATGCTTAAGTGTCATCATACATTTGGCCATGTCTTGTACTTAAGTTGCTTTAATATATAAGCCCAATGCTCTTTCATAGCCATCAACCTGTTCTGCAGCTGCTCTAGAAATCCCCTTAGAAGCTTTAAAGAACGCCAAATGTTGTTTGAAGGCATTGCAGGAAATTAAGAGAATGTTAAAAATAAAAACATAGTCATAGTTTACCAGCTTAGAATAAGCCAAGATCAGCAGAGGATGTGTAGGTAGACTGGCTCCTGGTGTGTGTGTGTGTGTGTGTGTGTGTGTGTGTGTGTGTGTGTGTGTGTGTGTGTGTGTGTGTGTGTGTGTGTGTGTGTGTGTATTAGGAGGGAAAGAAATGTAGCAGCAGGTCTTAAGGGCCATGCAGCAAGCAGAGAGGCGATAATTCAAAGCCCGAGCCAGAGAGTCTGTGTTCGCACCGACCCCACCTCCACCCTCACACTGTGTCAACACCTCCTCAGCATAAATATGAATCTCCATTAGAATGATCTGCCAGTGATGGTGCTGCTCAAACAAGCAGAAAACAACGTTCATCTAATAATCTGTTCTCGCTTCCCCGTCTGGTGCCTGTAGATTCAGCACATCCCAACATTAAACGCCTGTCCTAACCCCGCCTCTGTTATTGAGGCCTAAAGGCCAAGCTAACCGGATAAGCTTATTAATTAAGGATAGGTCATGAATCATTAATTCGGCTCTGACCCCATTTACACGGGGATCTAGAGCAAATTAATGTTATTTGAGAGACAACAAAATTTATTACGGCAAATAACAAGGGTAAATGTTGCTTCTGTCCGTCTAACCTAATTTGCTCATTGGAGTCTGTGGTCGCTTTAATGTAACGGTACACCAGGATGATTTTATTAGCAGGAGGGCCCAGTGTAGCCAAAGTGGTGATAAAGTATTGAGATCCTTTACTTAAGTAAAAGTACAAATACCATGGTTTAAAGGGGCCTTATTATGCTCATATTCTGGATCCTATATGTATTTTGATCCTCTACTGTGACAGGTCTCCATGCTTTAATGTTAAAAAAGCTCTNAAGCAAGCGTACTCGAGATTGAGAAACACCCCGTGAAATGACCAAGCCCCTGTAGTAACGACGTTTGGCCACAACGAATATAAGAGTCCGGCACTTCCTGGGGGCTTGGTCATTTCACGGGGTGTTTCTCAATCTCGAGTACGCTTGCTTGGTAGCACATGTCTTCCGAGCATCTTGCTTCAGAAGCATGGCAAGAATGCTTCCTGGAATTCGGAAAACGAAGAGTGGAACAGGCGAGCAAGTGTGCAGGTGTGCGTCATATGAGAGGCCCCGCCTAACATTTTACGCCACAGATTTGGGGAAATTGGTCCGTGCGCATTGCATTGTGGGATTTTAAGACCGGAGTCTACACATGTTCAGCCTCGAAATTTCTCCAAACGAAGTACGCCGGGCTCGGTAGAATTCCAAGTATGCTGGGCATTGGAACAGTACTTCGGCGGCACTCGATGACGTAGTATGCTTGAAATAGTGGCTCTGGAGCAGCTTTACTCGAGATTGAGAAACACCCACAGTGTTTCACTCGGTGAACCAGCATGCTGTCAATCACACCACCTCTCTGTCTCTCCTGAGAGGGATTGCCAGGGTTTGCTTTCAGCCTGCGAGAACGACTCCTCCATTTAATAAAATAAAATAATATAGCTGTAATTTTGTCCGACAGTCGGCCCACTTAGGGAGGAAGCCTTTTGCACCATCTCATTTAGAGTTTACCTTCCAGGAAGACTCCATGCTCACACACACACACATGCTCATCCTCACACACTACCTGACATATTGCAGTATAGGCAGTTTGCCCAGGTAATGAGAGGGGGAGGAGTGAGTTGGGGGGGTGGGGGTGTAATGGTCTAGCACGTCATGGGTAAAATAGTGCTAGAGAGAGAGGCTTGGAGCAAAACCTCAGCCCATCCAAGTGGAATTTCATTCCTCCGAGGTGTTTGAGTGGACTATGAAATGAAGCTGTAACACTTCATCAAAACTGGCCACTGATGAAATGACCTTGGAGAACATTTGAAAGAAAGCCTCACAGATTTTCGCCACAACACACATAGCTAACACTATGTAAATGCTCACTTTGCTCTCATTAAACAGCCGACTCAGCTATCAGAACCTCCTCATTATCCAAAACCCAGAGAAGCCACTGCTGATCACAGTTGGACAGCGAGGAATATCAGCGACTCTCTCATCACCTACCCTGAGGGAGTTGTCAAACATCCCCAGGGTCCCACCAACCTACAGTACTGTGTTTGAGTGTGTGTATGTGTTTACTGTTCACTGTACATT
This sequence comes from Notothenia coriiceps, assembly GCF_000735185.1. Taxonomy (NCBI): domain Eukaryota; kingdom Metazoa; phylum Chordata; class Actinopteri; order Perciformes; family Nototheniidae; genus Notothenia; species Notothenia coriiceps. The sequence goes on along the minus strand of NW_011370912.1, from coordinate 146,723 downwards.
TCCTAATACCTCAGCACGACTTGTAAAACCAGCAGCAGAGGTGAAAGGCCACTTAACTCGCACGTTAAAGATGCTCTGTCTCGCCACCCCCTTCATGTGCATCTTCACCTTGTATTTATATACTCCTGCCCGTGCTCTATGGGTCATATTTTCACCACAGTGCATTCGGCCCTTCGTTTCTCTCTATCTTTTCAGTCCTACCATCCCATTTTCAGGTTATTTATGAGAGCAGCGCCAGGAAGCAGCATTTCCTTGGAATAAAGATTCAGCAGGTTGTGTTTTCCTTAAGAGATGGAGCAAAACAAATATCATTCAATGGAAGCAAACTTCCCTTTGCTTCATTTACAATATTGTGAATATTTTAGTGTCAGGTTAAGCATGGGACAGCTTGTATTATTATTATTTATTTGTTTATGTTACAGAGGTGGCCAAAACTTGTGGATACAGCTTAAATAACATAACCAGAGTGTGATGTAAAAGAAAAAACAAAACAAGGCAAAGACTGATCTGCTCTTATTAAATCATTCTATACTCTTTTTTATTATTATAGTACAACACTAATAAAGAATGAAGACTGTAAAACATTGTTGTCAGTGTAAAATCATTACTTTAAAAACTTTTTCCAGTTTTCTTTTTAACCAGATACGATGTGGTCATTAAACTTTACAATCTATTAAGAAAATGTGACAAGAGCCAAGAGTCTACCTGACATATTTCAGACTTTCAAACTAACAGACAAACATCAGACAGAATCGAAGTTACAGTTAAGGAATTAATGATCAGTCTCAAAAGATAGCTACATGTTACTGTTTGATTGATTGAATATTTTATTAGACAGAAATGCAAACAGCACAGGTATAGTACTGTAAATTCCCTTAGCTCATAGTAAATATCCATTAGCTCACACACGCAAATACGTGATGATTTAACTAACACTGCTATTAGTCACGGTTGTTTGTTGTTAAACCCACCGCAGCAACCTGCCACACTGCTTCCTGGCGCTGCATCTCCATGCTCTCTCAAAGTTTACAAATGACTGATGAATTGTTGTTTTTACATCACTATTTTTGTAAAGATTAAACAACAACAATTTACTAAATGAATCCTGAAGCACGTTGATTTGGAAAGAGCTATGCTGCTGTAGCAGGTTACACCTGCTCTCTGTGCTAATCGCCTCCATGCTAGCTTCATACTTGACACATAGATGTGAGAATGGTGTTGTTGTTTTTTCATTTTAAAGTAAGCATTTAGGAGAGTACTGTAGGAGTTTTTCCCCCGAAGTGTCACACTAGTTCATGATCTAGTTAAAGATACTTGGCTAGAAACCCCTTTATCTTACCTATACATTATTAGCTTAGGCTACTGGTAAATGGCTGTCTTTTTAGAGCCTTGTTATGTCTTGTTTGATATCTGTCTGAGCGTGTCTATACAGAGCCTGTGTGTGCTTATGTTTTTGTAACATAGACTGCACATAAGATTGCCTAGCCCACAGAGCGTGAAGAAGTGAATTAAGGTGGGTGTCAGCATAGGTTACAAAATGACTAAGCTAACACTCTGTGTGACCAGCATCCAGTTTCTTCATGAGCATCGTCATGCATATAGAACAACTTCTCTCTGTGGGTTGGAATGATAATATCTCTAGTTTAGATACAGTAGACATAAAGGATCTTCTGTAAGCCACTATGACATGTTGTTTCGGTTAATCTCATATTCTATCAGGTTCTTGCCAGCGTGGCTTTAGGAAGAGGCCGTCTTAAACATGCCCTCGTCCCACGGGTCACACCTTTTCTTTAACTCAGAATTTACTGTAGACTGTTGCTGGGGAAGTTGGAGCTTATATTCTTGTAGCACTGCAGGGATTGTTTGGTCTCACCGGCATTAAAGCAAATGATGCAACTTGCAGAAGGGATTATTCTTAAGAGAAGGTGGCTGTGATTAGCTTTACTCCTCTGGGGGGAGATTCGGGAGTGCTAAGCTTCTTTTTTGTGCCTGACCTACCACACAAACCAAGTTGAGAAAAACGCAGTGAGGCAGAGAAGTGTTTTGTTTATTCATAATGAAACGAGATATATTTTCAGATTACTTTCAACATAATTTAGTGAAAAGGTTTTCTGATTGCTGTGGGGAATGTGGGTCATTTTGTCGGACGAAGAACAATAGGGTAGTGGATATTTAGCTAAATAAATGTAAATGGTAATATGCAATATTAAAAATCAACGTGCACATATTCAGAATTTTCTAAAATGTAACAAATGTATACATCCTAAAACACTTACAATCCTACAATCTGATTTAACAAACTGTTATCTTTTTCTCATTGTGTTACTATTTTGTAGGTCAACTCTCTACAGAGATGAATTGGTTACCACGCCAACCATTTTTTTCCCTCATCTTCTGTTGCTATGGTAACAGATGGGTGGTGACAGTTGACCTGATCTTCATCTGTAGATGATGTAATTGATAAATCACCAAGCCCTTACGTATAATAGATACATTTCGTCCGGACAGTTTGACCTTTGTCTTGTTGACTTTCCAAGCAATGTCATGCCTGGTAGTCTGTTTGGTCTCTGGTGGCATGATACAGCCATTTCATTGCTTTATAGTTAACAGCAATATAAGCCCAATTAAAAACTGTTCTCCGCCCCATTCCCTCAATGACATGTCCAGGACAGAAGGGCTATATTGGATTCAAATTAGATTGTACATCCAATACATTTGCATGAGCACCACACAATGTTAGTTCATTATAAGATAATGAAATCATGACAACACAGACCGTTATCTCAAATGAACACGCCAGAAACATTTATGACCACTATGGGTTTCAGCAGTTTTGCAACTGGTCTCACACCCATCCAATTCGAATAACACCAACAACAGCCTACAGCTATCCACTTGGAAATTAACTTGATTTAAAGACAGTTATGACCAAATCCTGCAGCTGTTAAGGAAAGATATGATATATTCCTTTGAATGTTTTGACTACTTCTAGTTACAGAAGTGAATCTACTTGACTTTTTCAAAGCTGTCACTTAACGCAAAGTAAGTCAGTTGTAATTTGGGCATTTTCATGTTGTTTCGTAGAGGATTATGCGCTGTAAGCATTTGTTGCCGTCATACACGGTATGTTCCCACTTCCTTGAGCTTGTATGTTATTATCTTGGCCTCCTGAAGGGCAGATCGTATATGGATTTTCAATAACAATGTCTATTTATATAGACAGATCACTAGTGGTCTTTTTCTGAAAGCCTTTGAGAATGGATGTATTATTAACTCATATTTGTGTACGTCTCGCCATCTCCTTCTTGTGAAGGGCATACCTCAGGAAAGCCTGGAAGTGACTTTTTCGAACTTGGAATAAAGGTCCACTTTGAGTACTGGTTAAAATAAAACAATTGTGTTCAAGAGTCAAGGTCACTGTGACCTCATAAAATAAAAAATTTGAAAGCCAACATTTTGCTCAAATGTCTAATGGGATAATAAAGTGACATTTTGTTTGAACAAGATCATAAGCTGTAACTTGGGTACTTGGCAGAGGCATACAACCGCAAGGTGGTTATTGTAGTTCATATAATGTATTGTATATGTCTGTTACCAGTTTCCAGAAACCTTTGTTATATTTGAAATAGATTGTTTGTCCAATTATCAGTCCAAAACCCGAAGATTCTTTAAATTACACGAAATAATAAGAATAGCAACAAATATAAACCTGCAAACAAGAAGTAAATATTGCTTCTTCTTTTACTTAATGGTCGATTTATTTATAATTTGTCAATTAATGCTTTAGTACTTTTCTGACCAAGGTTAAATAAAACATTTAAATGAATCCATTGACATTGAGAGGCAGGCCATTGTATGTAGGTCTTGTTTGTATATATTTCTGCAATGCTACACAATCTGCATGCTTAAATATATACACACAATTTTCACTTTCTTGTCTGCAATCAAAGAGCATAGTGGTTATTGAGTCACATCAACTGGTTTTATATTAATATATATTATATAACCCATCCAGTCCTGTCACTCATGAGTCACAGAGGCAGTGTGTCTGATGTTTGATGTGACCCGCTCCAGAGACGAGTCTGCTCCTCGCTTATTTTAGACCGGTGACGAAGGTCTGAAGTCTTCCTGAGCGACAGGCTGTCTCTTCGCCTGACTCTTGTTTACTAGTGTTTTTGTCACATGCTTACAGAATGAATCAAAACTGTGTTTGGGAAAACAGTAACGCTGGGGCACTGTTGTTGTGGTTTGGGTCTGGAGCAGCCTGGTGACCGGGCAGTGATTGGTGTATAAATGCAGTTCAGGCATGTTTGCATCTTTTGTCAGTATCCACCGGCAGAAAACTGGACTGAGAGAGAAAAACTGAAGGAAATGTCACAACATGCTGCATTTCAGATTTACCGGCGGCCACATTAACGGAGAGTTTGTTTAGTGTTTATTTAAATTCAAGTGCAAAAACAATTTAAGCTCCACTGAAAGGAGCAGCATTTATCCTCGTTTGCTCCTCCTCTTCTTCCTCTTGTTCTTCAGCTTCTTTTGTCTTCTTTTCTTTACTGGTGTTTTTCATTTTCTCATCCTTTCTTCCCCTTTTATCATTCATTTATTTTCTCCCAACTTCTTCCTCTGTTTCTCATTCTTCTCTTTGTTGTTTTGCTTTTCTCTTAATCTTTCTCCTCAAAATTCTCTGCTTCCTTTCACTTTGTTCTATACCTCCTTATTTTCCTCCTCCCTCCTTAACTCATACTCTCCCTTCCTCTTCCTCCTTCTTACTCCAATATAAAATAGACCTTAATCCCTACAGGTAAATGCAGGTGTCAGGTTCTCTTCCTTCTTCTACTCTTATTCCTCCTTCTCTTTATTCTTGTTATGCATCATTATTTCCATCATTATTTCCATCATCATATTCAGTAGTATTAGTCAGGCCGTTGAAGTACACCTCAAGGAGATCATTTATTCTGTCTGCCTCCGAAAAATATTAGTGTGACTCAAACTGCAATCTGTGATGCAGCTCCATCACTCACAGTGTGTCCTCTCAGCTGTTTCTCATAGTGCTGTGTTCTCCTCCAGCCCTTTGTGCTGTCATCAGGGGGGCGGAGGTGTAAATCCACTACACCTGGCTCCCTGCCTGCACCGCTGTATCCACCAATGCTCTTCCTCCCGAAGACTAACATTAGACTTGTCAATCCTTCCCCCTTACTGAACTATAGATGAACCTTTGTCAATGGCGTGGTTGACCTGTTCTAAATGTGATAATATGATAGGAATCGTATTAGTAGCGTGTTTGCCAGAAGGGAAACCACCTACATCTCTGTGTCTCACCATGGAGCTATAAAACTGTATTCTGTATCAAAATCTGTTATTTTTGTTACGTCTGTTTGCAGTTTGTAGGCCGCAAAAGAAGGACATTGTGGTGTAGCTTGAGTGTGAGCTATATATATTTTGGCTTTAAAATTCTAGCACAAGCTCCCCAAAAAATGCTGAAAATGTATACATCTTCAAATGCAGAATGAAAACACACCTGTTCCGACTGTAAACATTCAACATAACACCGACAACTAAATAAAATGTGTATAATACTCAAAAAGTGGAACTCATCTGAAATTCATCAGTTAAAATGTCTTGGCTTGTTTAAAGACAATGCACTTGCAGGTTTCTTTCCGTTCTAAGTCTGACCCATGCCCTTCCTCTCTTTCTTTTTGTTCTCAGGAGTTCGCTGCACTGACCAAGGAGCTGAACGCCTGCAGGGAGCAGCTGCTGGAGAAGGAGGAAGAGATCTCTGAGCTGAAGGCGGAGAGGAACAACACCAGGGTGAGGACAGCATTGACACACATCTTAAAACATTTTCTAAACTGTTTCCACTGCCACCAATTAATTAGATTCCACAGTTCCTTCATCTGCCACTGATTTATGATGGCAATTTATCTGAGGCATTCAGCAGGCCAATCCCTCAATGTTGTTTTGACATTTTAAACCACAAACAAGGTTTATGATTCTTTATTTGATATCCAAGCCACTAACATTTGAACTCCGTGAGTTGCACAACTTGGCCCAAATGTTTGTGTGTGCTGCAGAAAGCCTGCTGCACACTGCGATAGACTGAGTCCTGAGGAAGCTTAAGCTATCTGTTGCTACGGTTTTAAAGCTGCAGAGGCACTGAAGCAACCACTGTCTGTTTCCAATGCACAAACATACCTCATTAGCTCTCCACATTCCGCCTGAGCATTTTTCCACTTGCTTATGGATGGCTGCTCATACGTAACACTAAGTCCAAATGGCACTGATGCCCTGCAGTGTCCAGCATAGTATTTGATGGGAACACATTAGCAGGTCTGCTCGATTTTTGTGGAACCGACAGACTGTATCTTCAATGAAAAACATTTGCTTTTTAAATCAGTAAGCACACTCTGCTGTAGACAGATAAGACCCTGTTTTCCATCCCCACTGCTGATTAAGTGTGGCTGTTCAGTCTCGCACTCTGTGTGTAGGCAGAAGATTTTCAGCACGACAGCGAGTAAAAAACAACAGAAAGGAGGGAGGCGAGGCGGAGACGGACAAAAGTCATTCTCTTTCTCGCACTTGATTATCACTTAGAATCTTCTGAGGAGCAATTACCAAGCATTTTTAATTAAGCTGGGTTTTGTCGCTGGTAGGCTTTTACAATTCATAATTAAATCTTGGAAGGCGTGTACAGGCAGTTAATGGACAGAGGAGCTGACAACAGATGTGATGACAGTGGAGAGAAAAGTTAACTATCAGCTGTTTTAGACGATCATTCCATCCAAGAGTCATGCAGAGAGCCGGAGGACTGAATTAATCACTTAAAGGTCCCATATTATACTATCTCTGAATTGTTTTTCTCAAAATACCAAACAGATAACGCATGTTAGCACGACTCATACCCCTCTATTTCAGCCCTGTTACAAAAGTGCTGATTCTGGGTCTGGCCCTTTAAATGGAAATAAGCTGCTGCTGGCCACGCCCTTTTGGAGCATCCTTCCGCATGCTTTTATATCTGGCTTCTTTACACATATTTTCTCCAGTACAGCGTTAGCTCTGAGTTTTAGCAATGCTTGCTAATCTAAACACAAACCATATTACTTCCAAAACACGTCACGCATTTCCAATATGACGTCAAGTCAGCAGCAAATCTGGATCAGCTCCATAGTATCCCCGTTTTTAGAGATGTGCGTAAGGAGGAAAAGAGAGAGGGTTGTATTATCTGACACTTTGTGAGTCTCCTTACACACTGGGAACACATATGTATGTATAAAAGACATCAAAAGTGCCTTTTGCATAATAGATGACCTTTAAGACAGAACTCAAGGTAAATACTTGTTCTGACTTAATTCCACAGTTTGCAGGAGTATGTAGACATGATGGCTGCTGATGAAACTCCCAGTACAAGATAAACAAGTGAAGATACGACACTTAAGTCTCCTTTTGCAGCTTCCTTTAGTGCACCGAGCGGTAACTTTACCAGTGTATAACCACAGAATAAATTAAATCCATCTGCAGTTTGTTGGTTAGCGTTCAGTTAGGGATGTTCAGACTAGAGATAAAATGATTAATCTGGGAGAATAATAGCAAGCTTTTTCCAAGAAAATATTGGGGAGGTCATTTTGAGCTCTCCAAACCAGATTATTATCTTGGAGATGTATATGTCCTTGGATAATATCCGCCAGGGAATAAAGTGCATCACCTCAAAACTGCTTCATTGTTTCAATGATCTGGCGCCTGTGATTCACAAGGGGAAATTACAGATGATTATATTCTGATCCAGAAAATGTAAGAACAAATCATGAATTATGTTTTATCTCTGCAGCCAAACTGGTAATCTCTCTCCTAGTCACATCCTGGCTGTTTACTCCTAGTAGTTGCTGTGTTGTAGTTACCTTATATTCCTAGAGTCTTTCCCCTCGCTCTGCTTCCCATCTTCTCTGTCCGTTCAAACCTGTCTGCTGGCAGTTGAATGACATGCCACCTTGCAGCCTACATTAGCATTTTCCCTTTTGGGCACTGCAGTTACTTGCCCCTCTCATACCTTTACTGAAAAGCTGCTACACATACAGCAAATTTCTCCCCTAGAAAATTCCATAATTACCTTAAATGATTGATACTTGATGGCATTTTCTTAATCCACAAATGTTAAGATTAAGTCTGAATAAATTATAATTGTTTTATTTATTTATATGGTAGCCTCATTATGTTGTTTGAGGGAGCCTGCAAAACACAAATTAATATATTCTTTGTTCTTCCATCGTTTGCAATACTACTTAAATAAATAACAGGGTAAATAGCTTAGGTTTGGTGTGCAGCTAAGCCTTTCTCATTTCGCATTATTCCCACATTTTACCGGTAGATAACTTAATGAGACTGCTGCAAGGAGAATTAAAATGTTTCCAATCATGATGGTGGTTATGATGATGATATTAACAGTGATTCCCCCATTGTCCCCTCAGCTGCTGCTGGAGCATCTGGAGTGCCTTGTGTCCCGACACGAGCGGTCGCTCCGCATGACGGTGGTCAAGCGGCAGGCTCAGTCCCCCTCGGGGGTCTCCAGCGAGGTTGAGGTCCTCAAAGCGCTCAAGTCCTTGTTCGAACACCATAAAGCCCTAGATGAGAAGGTAAGGCTCCATTGGTGACTTTATAGGATTTATACCTTAAGACTTATTTTTGTTTTTGTACATTTTGGAACTTGTTCATCATAAAGTGAGTAGTTATTTCTTTGACCAGGGGTGATGTGATTGGATAACTCACAAGAGGGCTATATTATCTTTATACACTTTCTTTTCTGCGCTCCTGCTTAAACTAAATTTGTTTTCTTGCACCGTGTCCGTATAAATTGATTGGATGAATGTTGAGTTAGTTTCATAAACAATAAAAAAAAGTCTCCATTGGAGCAGCTTTTTTAATTTCAAGGTGTCTGCCCAAGAGGCAAGCACATAAATATTAGGAATCAGCCTGTTGGTTGTTTGAATCTGCAATTAAAACTATAATTAAGGATCTACTATCAGATTTTACATTTTAGTTGGCTCAATAAACAAAGCGGCAGAAAAAAGAATCTAAAAAGAATTTAAAAAAATTGTTTTATCTTGGGGCTTATTGGAAGAAACTCAATACCCTTAGCATTACAAGTGAATACCAAGTCGTAAAATCATCTAAAGTAAACAAATTAGAAAACACATGATATCAAGCTTACATTTTTCATAGTAGGCCTATACAGTATATGTATAGATATTTAAGATTAATTAAGCAGCACCAAACCAAACGCATGTCTCCTCTCATATTGTTATAGGTAGGTATTTGGCTGGAAGGCATAAAGTTGCCTTCCAACCACATTGACAACCATTCATTTAAATATTTCATTGGATTTTATATTTTGTGATATTTTCCAAATGTGTGTAATCATTCTGTAGATTCCAACCAAGCGTTCCTCCTGCCTCCTCACAGCCTGCTGATGTATGACATAAACCCCCTGTGTGATATCATCGGCAGCTCTGTAATCCATTCATCCTCTCCTCTAAAAGCCTTCATTTATAAAGCATGCCCAACCACATGCTGTTCGGCGAAATAAAAGCTGTCTTGGGCGGCAGGGGGTCCGTCCCGCCTCGGACCCCGGCTCACTTCTAATCAAGGATCAAGCTCCTCTGAGATCCGGCATCCTATTGGGCGGTGCGCGGACATCCAATAGGTGCGAGGGATTGCTCAATCACAGCCGACAGAATCCCTGAAGAAGACGCTATGAGTTCACAGAGGAACTTAGGAGGGGATATATCCTCGCAGCTTTTAAAGCAATAAAAGCCTAAAAAATGCTGCTTTGAAGCCACAACAAAGTGATATTGTCAGGCTGAGGGAGGAAAGAGGAGGTGTCGTATGCTCTGTTAACCCCTCATTGCCTTGACTGGATTTTTTGCAATGGGTGCGTCTGATCTGTCAGACCCTTTGCTGTCAGTCTTAAGATAATTCAAGAGTAAATATATAAGTATATATATATATATATATATATATATATATATATATATATATATAAGGGCTGTCAGTCGATTAAAATATCGTGATTAATCGCATGATGTCCATAGTTAATCGTGATTAATCGCAAACGAATCGCACATTTTCTATCTGCTCTAAATGTACCTTAGAGGAATATTTTTCAAGTTTTTAATACTCTTATCAACATATGAGTGGACAAATATGCTTTATGCAAATGTTTGTTTATTATCATTGGAACAATGACAAATATTCTCGTGAATATTCTCAACACAACAACCTGGAGCCTCTCTCTCACACTCTCCCAACCCTGTCTACTTCTTTGCATTGAGCCAGTTGCTCAAACAGACAAGCCTGTTTACAGTTGTCGGCGAAATGCCGCTCCTCTGTCTTCATACCATGCTTGAGACTGAAGTTCCCATAGAGTCAAAATAATGCGCTGTGATGTGCAGTCGACACGTTGGATGCGATCCGAATTATATAACGCAGCCCCTCGTCCTCCACAATGTTAAGCTGTAGCCACCCATTTAGCTATCGCTGTTGTTGTCCAGGCGTCTCCCCGGCAAACTTTCAAGCGTGGTCTGCCGCAAGCGAGCGGCAGGAGTGGGGCTGTCAGCATCAGCTGTGTGCTTGGCTTGCTGTTTAAAACACCCTTCCTTGTATCCATATCTCTCGCTAGAATCTCCCACCATCCAACTAACAACAACAACGTCAAGCTTTTTGGCTCTGAAACTACGGGGCGGGCCGAGGACAAATACTAGGGGTGTAACGGTTCACAAACATTTCGGTTCGGTACGTACCTCGGTT
>NW_011370912.1:110468-135884 GCF_000735185.1 Notothenia coriiceps | reverse complement strand
CTGCTCACAGCTGGTTTCATCTAGGATAAAAAAGGTGGGTAATATTCAAATCTCAAGTCAAGTTCGAAACGCTCTGATAGTTCTTTTTAAGCAACATGCCAGAGTAGCGCACCAGGTGTTTTCATTCTAAAATATAGAATTTAAACTGGTACTAGAATATTTTGTTTTAGATGTATTGAGGAAGGTGCAGAAATATCAGACACAACAGTGAAGTAAAAGCACTGGAAACTATGAAATAGCAAACAAAAGAGCTACTTACAGAGCACAAACAATTGAGGACATAGCATGAAACAGCATTTGACAGGAGTTCAAATGTATATATAATGAACATGACATGCTATCAGAAAGAATGGAAAACCAATAAATAACATAAAATAAATGATAAAAATGCTCAGGACAATGCCAGAAGTAAATGGTATACACGTAAGTACAAAAGCAGCCTTAAAAATAATAACTATATATTTCGCGTAGAAAATTATTTGACATTAAAGATGTGTTGCTGTACATGTAAACATGCTCCCAAATTCCCAACTCACAGAACATAACGTACACACGTATGTACTTGCTTGTATGCGGAAGGACATGTAACATACTGTGAAGTTTCTCCTATTAAATGTGGTATTCAACTCCACCCACTTGCTTTAACCGTTATCAGATAGTTGACTATAACAAAATAAGTGATGGTTGTACGATGTGCTTGAGGCGGTATAGCGACAGTCGAGAGTGGACTTTTGCATGTTTTGCACACACACACACACACACACACACACACACACACAGCTCTGAGAACAGCGCCTGCACTGCAGACACTCATGTTCCAGATGAGGGGGGGCCCCTCAGGCTGGCACTTCACAGCCTGTCAGACATGCCAGTCTGACACTCCGGCCTAGAATAAAAGTGGAGAAGGAGAGGAAAAGGAGAGGAGAAGGAGAGGAGAAGAGAAAGGGGAGAGAAAATCAGCTTGGGAAAGGTTGGGTAGAGGCGTGCGGAGTGGGTGGAAGGACAGACAGAGGAGGAAATGCAAAAAGAGCAAGGACAGAAATAGAGACGGCAGGTGGGAAGCAGCGGCAGATTGTGGGTGGGTGTGGGTGTGGGTGTGTGTGTGTGTGTGTGTGTGTGTGTGTGTGTGTGTGTGTGTGTGTGTGTGTGTGTGTGTGTGTGTGTGTTAATGAGTGTTAATGAGTGGGTCAGAGGAGCACGGCTGACAAGGTGTGCAGACGAGAGGAAGGTCCGAGAGGCAAACTGTTCTTTGGTTTTTCGATAGTTGCTTTAGGGTATGAGTTCAAGGCTGCAGTCAAATTGTCAAACAAATTAAGCACTTTGTCTTTTAAGGATTATTATTATTTAGGATTATTGAGGTACTGCAGATGTAATTAATGTGCCTCTAGATACTTCCCCCTGTGCGTTATTGTGATGTTGTTGCATTCAGGCCTTATAAAGGGGGCTACAGTGAGAAATACCTTACTTCATTACCAAGTTTGAAATCAAATTTTTTAAAAAAATGTAAACGGTTGTTTGTGCCAAATCAACATGAATCCCAGATGGCATGATTATAAGAAACTATTTGTATAAATAAAACATATGTATGCATAACTTTTTAGGCCTTCACATTGTGGTGGGAATTTATTTATAAATGAAAAGGATCATTCTGGAAGTTTAGGGAGTTAGGGAGGCCATATCAGGATGTTGAATGTCATACTGTTGGTGCACATAATGTAATAACTAACAACATTGCAACACATCTTCTTAATAAGGAATTTTCCCAATCTTAGTTAAGAAGTGTGAGAAGTAGTACATATAGATAAACATTAGCAAATAAGAATCACACAATGATATTCTTAAAGGTCCCATGTCATGGCCATTTCTACTGATCATAATTCCATTGTTGAGGTCTACTAGAATATATTTATATTGTGCAATTTTCCAAACTCATATTGGTTTCTCATACAGCATCTCTGTATAGTAGAGCTCCGCGGACGTAACGTAGATTGGTCCAAATGGACCAATCCGCGGAGCCGTTACATTACGTCACTATACCCAAATACGTCACTATACCCAAGAAGTAAACAATGGAAAAAGAGAAATCTCCAACGAGGCGTTCTGGGCAGAATAGACAGGTATTTTCTGTGTTAGAGTTTTACTCGCTACAGGGTGTACTTTGAGGGTTTGTGACTTTGCAGACCGTTTACATGCATAAAAACCTTCATAACACACAAGGGGACGGGTAATAACCGGAAAAGCATGACGTGGGACCTTTAAAACATTAAAATGTGTCAAGCGTAACAGTGCCAGATTTAGCTTTGAGCTAATTTCCATCCGCAGTCCCTCACATACAACATTTAAGAAGTTTACATTTAAAGCATGACATGGGACCAAGTAAGTAAGTGAGTGTAATATCTTTCTATTACATACATCTTCTACTGTGCATATCACTATTTAAACATGTTGAATTAAAAATAAATACCATAAGAAGCACCATCCAACTCAGTAAACACCTTATAATGTCATCTTAATTTGATGATTTTGCAACAGTCACTATTTTAATTTAGATTCTGTACGATCAGAAAGGGAGGACATTTTAGAAAAGTAAAAAAAGAATATGACAGGCTGCTTGTTCCAAAAGCATTTATCTTTTACAGCTTCATGAGAACGTCTGCTTTTTAACTGTAAAGTACCTGCCAGACATCTCAGTGGAGGGTGTAGCACTTTGTGGGGTTTCCTCACATTGCACAGGTTAGAGACTGTACATGTGATCGCCTCAAGTGAACAGTTAGCAGTACAGCTGTCAGAGCGGAGGACAGATGAGGGATTGGAACTCCAGGCAGTGAAACAGGATTTCAGAAGAAAAGCCACACTTCAGAGGCTCCGGGGAGGCGGAGCGGTAATTGATTTGTGATGGAGGTCTGAGTCCCCACGGGGGGTTTGACAACGTCATGATGCCAGATGTAATCAGTGACCTCTGACCTCTCAAACTCATGGGTGTTTAAGTGGCCACCAGCTGATTACTGCTGCTGATTGCAATCTGATATTACGGAACAAACTGAAATACCCACTGTGTTGGAATCTATCTGAAGATAAACTGTTCAATTAACTGCTCAACAAACTGTTTATAGGGGACAGTGGATATTAATCAACACTGTGACACTTTTTGTAAAACTAACATGTAAACGTGCTACAGCTAATTTTCACCCAAAGTCTCTTGACAATTAGAAAGAGATAAAATAATAATGGGATAAACACTATAAAAATATTGTATTAAGCAATGTTTGTTCATTGTTGAGTCCAACAATATTCTTTATTTAAAGCCCTTGAAAGCCTTATTTCCCATGATAAATGTTACTTAATGATATTGAATATTCATGACCGAATAGGCAAAAGTACATACAATGTTTTCATTTAATCAGAGATTAAAGTTTAAAAAGTCAGTTTGATTGACATGAGAAGCCTGTTGATACAAGCAACCAACCCAACAACTGTTTTCAGATTTGATTTAAATACTATAATAATTATAATAATAATAATATTAATAAAGTATTTGACATTAGAGGAGCTCAGAAAAACAGCAGATTTAGAAATCTTTCATGCAAAATAAACAAAACTGTGTGCGGAAAAGAGCTTTTAAAACAAATTTTGAAGTTTTACGTTAAAGTGATTTACTAAATTTCTTGAGAAAGATTCATTAGATTTGATTACTATTTTTTTTAAAGAAAGACAGCCATGAGATCACATCTCTATTTAAGATGGAAGACATTGTCGGAGATAACATTTTCTTTTTTTATCTTGCCTGATCTAATCCCGAGTGATAGCTCTCATCTTTTACAAAGGAAACCCCAGGTGACACAGGCTCAGACAAAAACAGAATGAACTCCTTTTGCTCCTAAATAAGAAGTATTTCAGGACTTGTGTATATATGTCTGTGAATATTTGTGTACATGCATTTGCTCCAAAGTGCATGATTGATTGTAATTTAAGCGCCTAGCAACATACTCCCAGCTCTCACCTTGACAAAATCGATTTTTCATACTCTGAGAAACTCCCCCAAAACCCCCCCTTCATTCCTCTTCACATTTGTCCAATCTCTCTTTCATCACATTACCTCAGACAGTCCTCTCCACCCAACACAGAAGTGCTAAGGAAAGATAAGGAAATCACGAAGCGGTGCAGTAAAAAGGCCCGACTCGTGCTACTTGTCCTCCGTCAGATGTCTGCCTTTTGATGAGAGGTAGATCAACCACATAAAAAAAAGAAATTATAGGCGCCATGTTCATTTTGCATCAAACTTCTCCTTCTTTGTACTTTCAGAGCTGGAGGTGCGTCTCCAGCTCATTTGTTGTACCTTTCTGTGAGGGGTGGGGTTAGTGTTTGATCTGTGAGGTGGAGAAATTACCAACACTCTCAGAATAATGATACCGAAACATAAGTATCCCCAGAGTTAACCCTGTGCCTTTTGAATGGGAGATATTATTCCTTCATTGTCCCACCTTTCAAAATTCATGACAATGCCATGTCTGTAAAATCATTTTAAGATTTGAGTTCAAACCAAATTATGTCAAAGTGACTCGAGGTCATTTTAACAGTCTCATTGAATTCCCTCCCTTCCTAAGGAGGAGCATATTTGTATGCGTTTTTGAACAAAGCTGACTTTCAAGTAACTGTAATGTCAACTCCTTTTTAAAACAAACTGTATCAATACTGCTTGGAAAGACCTTTTTAAGAAAATAGAACAACAGAGGAATAACATGCAGATTTTTAGAGTCCTGGGGTTTTCAGAGATTTAAGCGTTTCCAAAGCTATTGGAAATGTATGGAGTGGAGGAAGCATGATTCAGCTGTAACTACATCATGCTAGCAGTACAGAATATATACTATCGTTTGTATTAGCTGTTGTGTTCTGGAGTTTGCTACTGTATAGCTATTGCTGAACCCATTAGTGGACTAATGGATTA
This sequence comes from Notothenia coriiceps, assembly GCF_000735185.1. Lineage (NCBI taxonomy): Eukaryota > Metazoa > Chordata > Actinopteri > Perciformes > Nototheniidae > Notothenia > Notothenia coriiceps. The sequence goes on along the minus strand of NW_011370912.1, from coordinate 130,939 downwards.
GTGGACTAATGGATTAGTTGATGGAAAAACTCAATAATCTCCAGCTATTTTAAATATTGATTCAATAAATTGTTCAAGCAGATTGGCAGTAACTGATGTTTCCAGATGCCCAAATATGGAGCTGCTTTTTCTCTGTTTGATTTCATTTTAACGGGAATATCTTTGGGTTTGGACTGACAAACAAAACAAAACATTGGAAGGCATCTCTTTTTAGAAACTGGGATGGGCATTTTTCACACTTTCATACATGTTAAGGCAAAACCAAAACTTATAAAAAAAAATAGTCCTTAGTGTCAGACCTGCTTACTGTACCTCTTTCATTCAGTTTTTCAGATTATGATAACGCAATGTAAGCGTTGTTACTCAATTGTTAATTCTATGTTACAAGCCAACATTCACTAAAAACCAAGGGAAAAGAGATAGACTAACTGACTGCCACAAATTGCAAACAAAAGTATATCCTGAGGTTCGAGGGAAGTGAGGCTGTGTGATAAACCAAATACTGTAGTGTTATTCAAATATGCGTTGAAGTAAGAGGAGGGTGTCTCGCAAGAAGTTGACATTTTTGCTCAGTTACAATGATTTGTCTCAATCCCACAAGTGTCATGTTCTTGAAAGTCTTATTTTGGAAAGTACGAGAGGCACCACAAAGTCTCAGGGTCGTCAAGTTATTTATTAAAGACAAGTAGCGGCCAAGTCTTTCTCTTCCTGGCGATGAGGAGAGCGATAATCACATGGTGTCAGTTGATGAAAAGGCTACTGTAATTACGGTTGTTGTCGGTCACCCCTCTGACAGCATTATGACTTAAGGACAGTATCTTAAGGTAGTGAAACGAGACACTCTGTCCACACAACATGATAATTACAGTGATTGTATCAGTGCTCACGTTCTTCAGCTTCATGCCGCTTAAAGCCATCTTCCATACATTCCTGTAGAGAGGGACATACTGTCATTAACTGGTGTTACACAAGAACAGTTATTGATGCTGATTTCATGTTCATGATGTTTAAACATGTTCTGCTTGTGTCACAAAGCCACATTGAAGGAAATGCAATAACACATATTAAACCGTTTTTATCTCGGCTCTCTTTAACTGCAACATAAACTTTGTGTGTCTATTTCTGCTCTAATCTGTGTTCTTGTTGCCGTCCCGCAGATAGTGGCCTTACGGGAACAAAATGCTCACATTCAGAGAAAAGTGGCTTCCGGGGACGGAGAGGACATACTGGAGGGCAGTGAGGCTCAACAGAGTCTCCATGGCAAGGTGAGACCTCTCTGACCACACTGATAAAATATATTTTATGTTTTAAACATATCAATGGACAAAACTGTTTTATTCCCTTACTTTGGCGGCAGTGTAGGAGGAGAGTCTTTTTACCATTTGGCATTTGTCAGCAGACTGGAGTTGGTAAAGCTCAGTATCAATTTAACAAGGCAAAAAAGTTGTTTATTAAGCTCACACAGCAGATATAACACAAAATGAAATCTGTTTATCAAGCAGGCATTTTACCGATTTGGTTTGCCAAATGTACCCAGTACAAGAAACTACCATAAACCTCATAACTAGTAGAAAACAAATCTTACATTTTAGACTGACTAGTACAATTGTCAAAAATGTGTCTTAATATGACTCAAACTAGATGATCTTTTCATTCGTCTAAGTAGGAGCTTAAAATAGGAACACAATAAAAAAATGTCATTCCTGAACAGGACAAGACATACAAGCAACACACTGTATTTACTATTCTCAATTCATTGGACATAAACCTTAAATTGTCACTATGGATCTGGATGCATTGAAAATCTTTTTTTTTAAATAATGTATATATGCACAATATCAAAAAACCTCATATTTATTTATCTTTTAAAGATTAGGTCTAAGTTTTAATTTATTTTCTTCAAGTTACCTCAATGTCAAAATCACAGTTTATTGGTATTACAGACTGCTCAATGCGTTCCTTCTGGTGTTTATTTGCCAGTATAAAATCTTAAAAAGGTTTCCATACATTCAGCCCTGCTGGTTGTGAAGGTGACCCACAGCGAGAAGTGACCTCAGCACTCTGATATTATGCAGCAGCACACGTGGACCTGCATAACTGAATACAAATCTCTCTCTGGTTATTAATTTATATACAGAGGAGTAACTGCTTCCACATTAACAAAACTGACACCACATGAGAGTCCAAAACAGCTGACCCCAAATCCCACAGCAGAAATCCTTCAAAATGCAGACACGGCATCTACATGTTACACAGGATACCTGGGTGGATCAATGGAGAGGCTTTGATGACTTACTGGAGGGGGAGAGTTGGGGGAAGAAAGTCAGGTGATGGCTAGAAAATTAAGTCGACTGTGGCTGTGAGGGAGTGTGGTCGTCTTTCAACCAGAAGGTTGTGGGTTCGATCCCAGCCCATGCAGTCAACATGTCGATGTATCCTTGGGCAAGATACTTAACCCTGAGTTGCTCCCGATGGCATGGCCAACGGTGTGTGAATGTGTGTGAATGTTAGGTCCTAGAGTAAGGTACACTGCTCTGTATGAATGGGTGTGAATGGGTGAATGACATGTAGTATGTAAAGCGCTTTGAGGGGTCTTAAAGACTGGATAAAGCGCTATATAAGTACAGTCCATTTAAGTCAAAATGTACTTGAGATGTAGATGAACAGCTGCAATGTGTTGAGGTGAGCCGCAGTGACTGACAGGGATCAGATACAAAATGATATCATTTTAAGGTGACACTTGAAATTATAGAGACACTTGCAAATGACAATGGAGTACAAAACGTAAACTGAATTTTAAACTGAAAAGACGAGATTTAAAACCTTAAACAATTATATCTGAATCTGAAAACATAAAATCTTTAAAAAAAAATACCTCAAATATTGTATTTTATATGAAAGTAAAAAATGAAAATAATAACTATATTCAAAAGGTCGAAAAAATATTCAAATTGAAAAAGAAATTCAAACATTTTTATATTGAACTCCCAGTTTCATTTATTTCTTTCAAATGATCAAACTATTAACTTAGATTTAGTTCTATATAGTAAATAATGATGAGAATATATAATCAGACCCCTTTAACTAAAATATAATTTGAATTAGAATTGAAATCAAACATTTTTACTATACTTAACAAGTCATTGCTGATAAGAGGAAACCATAAAGTGCATCTTTGGATGGACGGGGAAAACAGAACTGAATTGACAGCGGCTGTCATCAAGGAGAAGAGCGTGGACGCAGAAGTGAACGTCTCCCCTCTCCATCTCACGTGTCCTTCAGGCGTCATTAATGTGACAGGTGGAGAGGGCTGAGTGAGAGGGGGGGCAGGAGTCAGAGTCAAGAAAGCTAAGCTCATGAGGAGCGTATTGACCCATGGAGCTCTCAGACCTTCAGCACAGACCTGGATCTGCTGATAAGCAGCTAATGCAGTGTGACAGACAAAGCCCGCTTCACCATTTTCATTTTTTATTCGGTAAACATCCAGCAGGTCCTGGAATATTTGTATCGACCATCACTCTTATAGAACAGATTGACTGGCTTACTCTACACCTAACTGAAGCAAAAAGAGAAAATTATAGTTATATAGAGGTAGATTTCCTTAGACATTGTGCCTAACCAAAAGTTGTAAATGTTAAATAACATATTCACAAATGCCTTTGATTGACTCGTTGGTTTGAACAGTATTCACATTTGTTTTATATTTGAGTGAGTCACTGTCAAATAAACCCCACTGAAAAATAGGCCTCTACCAATGGGAGGGTCAGCAGTTATCCCCAGCCAAATTTTGCAGAAACAAAATATATTTGCTCATGTGGGTGTAAAACTTCTCTCAGGTAATACAAAAAGAGAACATTCAAACTATGTGTTATGAAGCAGGTGTTTAAAATGTTATAGGACTAAATAAATATTGTTTCCGCATTTGCAAAATGTATCCTCTGTGGGACTGTTAAGATATTTTTACAATAAAATCTAGCTAAAACCTATAAATTGGCTCTTTTTATGAGAGTGCCGGGGCAGTGATATTCAAATCGGTCGTCTGATTTAGTGGGTCTCGTTCCCTGCCCGGGTTTATCATTGATCACAGGCAGCAGGCAGAGGACCCAATTAGATTTGCCCTCACAGATGGATGGCCGAGGACAGGCAGCTGGGCCTGAAACACCAGAGAGACAGAGAGAGAAATCACGATACTCAATCTTTCCACTTGCTTTACCATAATTACATTTGAACTTAAAGACCAAGTGTTGCTATTTAAAAAGCGTTTAGTTTAGCTGATATCACAGAGTTGTTTTCTGATGCCTCAAATCCTTCCTCAAGTCAGATCTTTCTAGTTTCCCCATCATTAATCTACCTCATGCAGAGACCCGTGCAGTGAGAACTCAGCGAAACCTAATCATATTTCTAATGCAAGTGTCAAAGCAATTTCTCCAATGGAGTCTGGAGTGATTCTCAGTCGTCTTTGTCACCATCTGAAATCAAAGCAGGGGCAGAGTCGGCTCCCTGACATGAATTTATTAGAGTGCTAATGTGTGTACCTCTCAAAAGAAGAAATAGCATCTGAAGTAGCAGCAAGGCTGATTTCTCAAGGCTTACTTGAAGCGAGAGCATCACAGGAAATCAGAAATTAGTTTTCCACCTGGTTAATTTCCACATGCTAATGTAAGTTAAATACCTATTTCTAGAGTTGGATGTTCAGTTACTTTTAACTTTTAGTTTCAATGTGGATAAAACAGGTTTTCAATAGAGAAATCTGTAAGAAAAAGAGCTGTTCGTGGTATACTTTATTTATTTAAGTGTCCTATACCAAATAATAACAAGCCAAGCATGCACATATTCATCAATGAACACTGCAGCAGTAACAAAGACACTGAAGATGACACTAAAAACCAAGATGAGGACTCTGTAACTGTGTTTTTTTTTGTTTTTTCTATGAACATTTTTAATTTGATCTCATACAGTAGTTGTATGACTTTTTTCGTTATTTGTATTACTTTAAGCCTGATGTATAATAACTTATTTCCCTCAAACATGTTTTATTTATTCGGGAAAAAATTACGACTTTAATCTTTTAAAAATATTCAGACTTTTTATTTGTGTTTTTACTCAATTCAAAAAATGATGACAACTACTTTTTCTTAAAATATCATGATTCTGTAAAAAAAAATACTAAAATTATTACAACTTGTTGATAGTACACTTTGGACTCAATTCACAAATTATAACCAATTTCATCTTTAAAATAATATTACTTATCTATTTCACATTTTTAACATCTTTAAGAAATACAGTTGCCAGATTCCTGAGTAAGCTATTTGTCCAGCTAAAGCTAAAGGTTGCTCCTCTCTCCCCAGCGTCTGTCCAACGGCTCTCTGGAGTCGGTGCACGATGCGGGTCAGGTGGTGGAGCTGCAGGACCTGCTGGAGAAGCAGAACTACGAGCTGGCCCAGATGAAGGAGCGCATGTCCTCCCTCTCGTCCCGGGTCTCCGAGGTGGAGCAGGAGCTGGAGACCGCCCGGAAGGACCTCATCAAGTCGGAGGAGATGAACCACAAGTACCAGAGGGACATCAAAGAGGTTACAGCACACACAGGCTGGGGACAGGGAGAAGCACACACACACACACACACACACACACACACACACACACACACACACACACACACACACACACACACACACACACACACACACACACACACACACACACACACACACACACACACACACACACACACATACACACACACACATTTGCAGGGGAATAATGTTTGCAAGAGAGACATCAAAGACAGCAGTGGCCTAAAAAAAGCTTCTATTTACATATGCTCTCACAATCCCTATTCATGTGTTCCTCACACACACAAACACATAGTTGAAGGCACTTTTTTAAAGTACACAATTATTAAAAAGCCTGTTTCATACAGTTATAAAAATATGCAATAAAAATACCAACAGTTAAGATAAGAGATTCTAAAAACCACAAAACAAGAACAAACACTGAAGCATAGAAAAAAAATGTGTAGCCATACAAAATGGGGTTTAAATGAACTATATATCATTTATAAGCCCTGTACCTTGCAAGAATATTGCTATTGGAGATCATACCTTTTCCGTATGCGCTCCTTAGGAGAACCTCTAATCACATGTGATAGTGTCTCCAATGGCAAAATGTCATACGTTTTTCATGCCATGCTAAAATATGGGGGGCTCTTCATCCGATTAGTTTAGTAGAAATACCGAAGTGTAGGAATACTCTATTAAAAGTAAAAGTCCTGTATTAAAAATGTTACATTGTACAAAGTATTGGCCTCTTAATGTACTTTAAGCGCCAAAAAATCAGCAGATTGGCCCATTCACAATCATATATCTGAATCTACAAAGTAACTAAGGGTACCACATACATGTAGTGAAGTAAAAGTGAAATATTGTAGTGGAAGTACAAAGTAGTAAAGAATTGTACTTAAGTACAGTACCTGAGTGAACCTACTTGGTTATTTTACACCACTGCCAGTAGGCAACCTACAGTATACACATCTCAATGACACACAATGAAACAAGCAGCTACCACTGTTTGAATCTCAAGCACCATTTCAATCTAGAGTTTGGCAATGTAAAGCACCAAAACAGACAGTTTAATGCCACTTTACGGGACGAATGAGACTGTTTGTGTCGTACAGTGCAATTAAGGAGCCCAATCACAAGCCCATTCAGTGGTCGTCAGTTTGAATGCCAGTGAAGAGGACTGAATATGAATACACGCTGATATATAGCCCTCGGCTGGAATTGCTATTGATTGCTAACATTGCAGGCAGACATGATGATTGTGGCCTGGTAAATACGGCCTTATCAGACCAACCCAGTGTTATTACCTCCTCTGAGAGCAGCAGTTTGTTCAGCTCTACGTGGTTTTAAAAAACACAGGCGCATGGGTGTGCGTCATTCAGGAAATGAACTCTCAGAGCCTCAGAGATAATGTTGCCCTCATGTTTCATGGCAGCAGTGTGAGATTGTGATTTCTAATTTATTAAGCTTTATTGTTTATCATTTGGTATTTGACATGTTTCTGGTGTAGATTATACTGTCATGTTATACATAGAGCTAATCTGATAACAAAAACATCATTGCAGCACCGCTTTGTGTTTACATACAAGAACAAAAGTTATTTGTCCACAAATCATGCTGTAATTAAGTTTTAGAGCAGTGTAAATTAATCCTTCTGTGATTATTAAACATAGAATTGCCTTGTTTTTTAAATGTGCTACACAAAAACTTCCCTTACCTAGAATCCGAGCCACATACCTCTCAAATATAAAGCTGAAATATGAAACACACTGTGCAGCAATCAGAAACATACTCTTCAAAATACTTAACACCGGAACAAATTGCCCAAATAGTTTTAAGAATGCTCTCATCTTTGTTTTCATATTTCCGTTTTGCTCTGATTGCTCTGACTATGTGTGTCTGCATGCAGGCCATGTGTCAGAAAGAGGACATGGAGGAGCGCATTGTGACTTTGGAAAAACGCTACCTGAGCGCCCAACGAGAGTCCACCTCCGTGCACGACATCAACGACAAACTGGAGAACGAGTTGGCCAATAAGGAGGCGTTCCTCAGACAGGTCTGTATAATGCAAGAAAATGTTTATAAAGTCCATGTGGATGAAAAAGAGGGTCAGTGGGAGCATCCATACTTGATCATGACATGGCAATCCTTAGAAGTTTTTCAAAATACAGTTTTCTTTTCACATTGTTGCTTCACAAAAAAGTTATGGGTCCAGGTGGCTGAAATGAAATGGACCAATCAGAGCTGAAATGCCTATCATGTTTCCATATAATATAACTGGATTCAGAAAGTAATTAAACATGCAAGCAGCTGGTTGTGCTTCCTGACAGTTAACAAAGCCCATAGAGGTTTGTCAATGAGAAAACCTCTTGACATTGTGTCAAATAAGGTCAGAGGAAATTACATCGAGAAATAATTTTGATGGTTTTTATAAGCAGATGCTCACGGCTGAAAGTCTTCTTTTTAACTTATGAAATGCTGAGTAATACGAACAAACAACGACACAGATTTATTCGCCTTTTGATGATTCTTCGTGATTCATCGCAGCCAATTAGACAAATTGCCTGGCCACAGAAGACTGAGTGACATTTTCATGAGCGCCGGCTTAAGCACCAGCTGAGCTCTGGGAGGATAGAAAGAATGTCACTCTAATATGAGCAGAGGACACCATGAGACACGAAAGCACCCTTTGACTTTGCTGTGAAGAAAGTTGCAAAGACACACAGTATTGACTCTGTTAACGCAATAGGATGATATTTTGCGAAATAAAATGTATTGCGGCGAGTGACATTATCAAATTTGCTCTCATATAGTCCAATAAATATAAATAGATTCATAAATGAAGGCTACAGCCAGCACATGTTAGCTTAGCACGATGAAAAGAAACGGGGGAAACGCCTAGCTTGACTTAGTCCAAAGCTATCAGAATCTGACTTTGAGCACTTAAAGCTCACAAATTAACACAGTATGTCTTTTTTATTCAATCCATACACAAACTGAAGTGTTATGTTGTTACCAAAGAACAGCGTAGTCATTTCCAGGCTTTATTCTAACTTAAGCTAACTTGCTTTTTGCTAACCTAGCCCCATTTATTTTCCTCACGGACGGCAAAAAAAGTCAGAGATTATAGAATTTTAAATAAAAACAATTATCGTGGCTTGATATTGAGTAAGAAAATGTTTTTATGAACCACACAGCTTCTGGTCTTCCAAAACCCGACCAGCAAAAAGACGTGGTGCAGGCACGAAACATACTGCCAATAGAAATACATTGCTTTTAAAATCGTTCTGTGTGACACGAAAAAAAGGGGGAAATCGTGTTGGTGAACACGAATCAATAGATTACATTTTGTGACTTTAACACGAAATGCCATGAGACTGGGTTGAACTGGCTGCTGACCCAAGCAACACATTCACCATGCGTCTAGGAACCTACTCTGGAAATAACCTCCAAAGCCTTTGGGTTCAGCTTCTTCTACCAAACAGAAACACACTTCCTCCTCGCTGGCTGTGTGATGAGTTTACTTGTTGTTTTGCCAGAAACTGAACTAGTCTGCCGGTGTTTGAGGATGGGAAAAAAGGCAAAAATAAAGATGGATGGAAGGGCACCTAGGGGGGAGATCGGAAGCAAAAATACACTGTCATGCTTTCACAGTGTCATCTTAGAAAACATCACACAATACAACACACCGCTGGATGACTCCAGTCTAATTATTGGTTATTGAGCTGCCAGTCCTGATGCTTTTGGGAGCAGAGCATCTGGCGCTGGAGGGAAAGGCTGCCAATCCAGCCCCAAAAAAAGAGTCTTTAAAGTGATCAGAGCCCGAGGAAGGCAGAGAAAAAAGTCTCGACACGCAATAGGGAAATAAAAAGTTCTTGTTGGCAGCGTCACAGTGCATGCTGGGATTCATTTCCACCTTCTAATCTATTTGAATGCTTAATAAGGGCAATTACCGGTTTCTGCTGACTAAAAGTTGCCATTGTCACTCTTGGCAAGTGCCGGGCTGCTGCTATTCTCACTCTGTCATGGTGCTATTTTAGAGAAGGGTTGAGGCTCGCTGCCAATGCCTTCAGTAGCCAGTACTCCTACGAAAGATATCTGTGATTCTATTTCTACCAGGCCATGACGCTCTGCTGACATTATAAAGATAAACACACATTCACAGAAGTCTCTTTTATTTATAAAATGGCTGTTATAAGGTGAAGAAAACACAAATATCATATACTACAGTATTCTCAATTTAACTTCACGGAAATGCTGGCATTTATTTTAAACAAGCTATTGAAAAATACTACTTATTTCTACTTTCAACTGTTTTACAATAGCCATCATATTTTGGTAAGAAATCTCCTTGTTTCTTTTATATATTCTAGTTTTATTTGATTTCTGTGCTTATTGCTGTAATTGCAAGCTCATCACTTATGCAAATACATAAGGGTTAACATTTTAAATAACAAAGCAAGCACACTAATAAAATCAAATAAGTACACATCCATGGTAAAACCATTTTTTTTGTGCAAGAAAAATGAAAGAAGATTCTGGAAAATGCATTTCTCTTTATTTTCTTGTGTTTTGTTTGAACAGAAATATAATTTTCACTCACTAAGTCAGTTTCTATTCTAACTTTCGTGCTTCCAATGTAAAGCTACTGTTGATACAACTACTAATAAAAGGCTTGAAAGACATAAGATGTTAAGACAATTCCACACAAATTCTATGGGAGAAGTAGCAGTTTGCAAAATCTCGTAAAGCTTCCAAATGAATATCTACTTATGTTGTGTGTGTGTGCAGATGGAGGAGAAGAACCGGCAGCTACAGGAGAGGCTAGAGCTGGCAGAGCAGAAGCTCCAGCAGACCATGAGGAAGGCGGAGACGCTGCCCGAGGTGGAGGCTGAGCTTGCACAAAGGATAGCAGCCCTCACCAAGGTACCAACACACACGTACCTAAACACACATACTGTTGACACATTCCCATAGGTGCGCTCGTTTCTTCATGTTTTCTATACGTGAGTGTAAGTGTATACGTGGTGTCATGTCATGACCTTTCAACATGTCCCTCTCCTCTCCCTCGGCCACATAGTCTGATTCCAGCTCCTCCTCCTCCCCCGATGATTATCACTTTGTTATGGAAGCTAAACTCGAAGACATGAACTCCATTCTTAGGAAGGTAGTCCCGCAAGGAGTCACAGCTAATGCCAATATTGTAGAGAGCAGATTTCATTCATTTATCTTATTATTGTTTTTGGTGGCGAGCGTGTTTCCTGGGGCTCTGGCTGTTTCACCACGGGACAGCTGCATGGCTAGCCTGGCTGGAGCTCTCTTCCTCTTTCATTCTGTCCTTTTTAGTGGCCTCCTTCTCCATCTAGCTCTCTTTCCTGTCCTGCTTTAAAACAATAAACATCCATCTTTGAGTTATGGGTGGAGGCTTTGGCTTGTGTCGTCGCCACAGCTTTTCTTTGTTGCTCTTAGCCTGTCAAACATTCAGATCATCGTGCCCTCTTTTGTCCTGTGTGTGCTGTTTCTTCCATCTGTAGGCGGAAGAGCGTCACGGGAGCATTGAGGAGCGAATGAGGCACTTGGAGTGCCAGCTGGAGGAGAAGAACCAGGAGCTGCTGCGGGTGAGTCAGCGAGGAGAGGATATGCCAGGCAGCCACGCCCGCTGCAGGGGCACGACACACTGTCTGCTTCATCACACTGACACCAAATCCACGTTTCACACTCTCAGTTCGTCAAATACTCACAAAGGTTGCAATACTGTGCTCCTTATTTTAGATCACATTAGCATCAGCTGTACTGTATGTCTTAACAATTATTTCATTAATTCAAGACTAGACATTTCTTGTTACCATAATATTGTTGGCAGTAAACCTTCGAGTTTATTCTTTGAGGTCACAATATTTGTTTACTTCAAACACAGTATTTCTGGTTGTACCTTCCTCAGCTGGTAAACTGATGCAATAGATTTTGGGGGTTCATGTTTAGAAAAAGTCAGTTGATATGACCTTGAAATATAACTCTTCAATGGTTTCCTTGACTGCCTCCAGGCTCGACAGAGAGAGAAGATGAATGAAGAGCACAACAAGCGTCTGTCGGACACGGTGGACCGGCTCCTCACAGAGTCCAACGAGCGACTTCAGCTCCATCTGAAGGAGAGGATGGCAGCGCTCGAGGAGAAGGTTCAAGATGGCTGCTATTGTCCTTGGAAACATATCTATTAGCTGTGTCAAGTGAATGTCAGGAAGAGGTGGGATTTTTCCCCTCTAACTTTTTTCTCCATTTTCTTTGCAGAATTTGTTAATCCAAGACTCTGAAGGTTACAGAAAACAGTACGAAGATTCAATCCATGTCAAAGTAAGTAAGCTCTTACATCTATATAAGGTTGCTTCATTAATCTATTTTTAATGGGAAGATAATCAGGTTGGTTGTGGGCATTTACTTTCTTTTTATTAATATCTGAAGTTATATCAATCAATCAATGTTTATTTATATAGCCCAATATCACAAATGTTACATTTGTCTCAGTGGACTTCACAGTTTGTACAGAATATCAGTATGACAATACGACACCCTCTGTCAAGTTATATGCTCATAATTTTAATGCGTAAGTATTTTCCAAGCAGCATGTAAATATTCAGCAATGTGAAGATAATAAGCCACAATGGCTCTCAGCTATGTGACTCCACAGTGTCGACGGGCAGCAATATTAATAATTCACGATATGATAATCATTCTTTAGAGTTTAATATCATAGACGGGTTCTATAATGGCGTCTTTTGTCAAATTGTTTTGTGCAGACACATCTGGCAGAGGAGATTGATAAACTGAGATCAGAGCTGGACCAGTTCAGATTGAGGGCAGGATCCCTCACAGAACCCACCCTGTCACGGTAGGTTGGCTCAGTGTGTGTGTGTGTGTGTGTGTGTGTGTGTGTGTGTGTGTGTGTGTGTGGGGGTTTGGATTCTATGTTTTTTGCAGGCTAAGTATACTATAGAATTGAAGCCATATGAGATTTCAAACCACTTGACCCTGAAAATCTTCACTATACAATTGACTGTCGGCTACGTTTTACAGACAGATAGACTAAGGAGAGGCTTTCTGTGCCTCATCTGGTGATAACATATATTTTACTTCTTAAAAATAACTTTTCATATGATATTTTACATAGCTATTACAGTTAAGAAAGCATCTCCATTACTTTGTTATTTGGTGACATTGCCTAAGATTCAATACAAATCTAATAAAACCTGTTTTTAACATGCAAAAGATCTTCTCCCAGCAGAGGTGCTTTTATTGTATCCGTCACTGATGAAAGAATTTGCTCTGCGCTATTGTTAGAATCACTGCTTTCGCTGAACTCTCCGTATCTATTCTTGGAATATCTTTTTTTCCTGCTACATGAAGATCTAATATTACATCCCTGATGTGTTGACAGTAGCTGGCTTCATCTCCTGCATACACTATACAAGCAATTTGCAGCAATTGGGGCATACATAATGCTCGCTGATCCTTCAAAAGTACACTGTACACAACATGATTGTTACAACTATTACTGCACTTGAAGAACCAAAACATAAGATTTGATTGGTTTGTCTGCATAGCTGAAATGTTTGCCTCATCTTTTGTAATCAATCAACATCTCAGGCACAGTACCTGCATAGGATAAATCTCTTCTTTAATGTATCTAGATGTTTTTATGAACCCACATTCATATTAAGTTGACATGTAGGATTACTATGGATTTTATTTTTCTCTCAGGTCTCATCTGGACACATCAGCTGAGCTCCGATTCTCGTTGGGATCGCTGGCTGAAACCCAGTCGGACCACTACCGCTCAGCCAAGGTCATCCGGCGGCCGAGGAGAGGTCGAGTGGGTCTGCATGAAACCAAGGTGAGGCAGGGAGTCTTCTTCATAATAATTTGTGTTATCCATTAAGATACAAACAAAAAAAAGCAAGAATCCTGCGGGTACATTAGCTTTGAAAAATTATTTTAAGCACTTCTGCATTAGTTTCTTAACCTTTTCTAAATATAATTTTTCTACTTTCGCTATTTATAAATTCCCTGTTGTAAGCTCTTTAAGTTAGAAGTTGGCACATGCAGTAGAACAAAATCTTGAGAACTTTGAGGCCGTAGCCAATTCTTAAAGTCTCCAATATATTTCAGGTTCAATATGAATTAAGGGCAATTTGACCTGCATTATGATATGCATAGGGAGAGATAAAGCCAAGTTTAAGTTTAAAAGGAGATCTGGTCTGTCATACTTTTGCTGGATCATCTCATTCGTGCAGTTTTGGTGACGAGAGACCGGGCTGGCGTAGGATTTTCTATGTTGTTACTGCGAAATGTATCATCACCAAGAGAGTAAACAGTGGAGGAGATCAGCTTGTCTCATCTCTTTTTAAAGTGGCACACAGTTTGATTTAATGAGCCAGCAGGGGAAGAGTCCAGACAAGCCTCTCCCAGGAAAAAATTACTTCTGTTCAGCAAATATCAGTGTGCTGTGCAGAACAAACCATGAATCATATCGTGTCCCTTTAAAGCTAAATTAAAACCTTAAAGTACTTAACAAACATATTATGTTGCATGCCTATTATGTTGAGACATTAAGGACATAGAAGTAAGTTATGAGGATAATTTTGTTTGCTACAAGTAAGGTGTAAATCAAATGTGTTTCCATAATGTTGTCTGTAATGTGTTTAATTAAGTTATTAGGAAACTAGTTAAGTTAAGTTTAATTTACTTGCAGAACAAATGTATCATACAAATATTATAAGAACATAATTTAGTCACTTTGGATAAAAGCGCCAGCTAAATATATTGTATTGTAATTACCTAGTAGCTTCTAATAAAAAGTCTCATTAGAGGACAGACATTTTTTTTGATTAAATTAAGGAAATATGTTTGAGTTACCTTTGGATAACTGCAATTCCCCCAATATTTGAAATGTATTCAATTGAAATCCCCTGTGTTCCTGTGCAGGCTAAATCTCTGGGGGAGCATGAGTGGCGTTCGCAGCAGCTCGGGGTTTTGGGCCATCACTTCGAGAGCGACACGGAGATGTCGGACATCGATGACGACGACAGGGAAACGATGTTCAGCTCCATGGACATGCTCTCACCCGGCGGACACTCTGACGCACAAACGCTGGCCATGATGCTGCAGGAGCAGCTCGACGCTATCAACAAGGAGATCCGGTACCTGACACAATGTTCAGTTAATATTAATGTGCTCCTATTCTGCTTTAAATCAGGTTCGCACTTGACGTGTTTTAAAGATTAATTCCCAGGAAGCTGTGCATTTTTCTTTTGTGTTTGACCTAGGAGATTACTCTTTCTACATGGCTTTTTGGAATTTCACTGTACCATCACTCTTCCTGTTTATGAAACCATAGACACTAAATGTTTCAGGAAATCTGCGTCTCGCTTGTTAATGCTGTAATTACCTTGTGCTGATAAGTATTCATAACCCCACTGAGGCTCTGCACAGTTCTTCATTTCAAGGGTTCTTAATGTGACTTTTGGTCTTGGCTAATTTACATCCCAATCGATAGACACAGTGCCACATTTCTTTCAGGAAGAGTTCATTTAAATCTGATGGCAGATAGGGATCATGACTGCAAGGAGTCTCTGCTAATTACAAAGTTAAACCCTCGGTATGGCTGAAACTAATCTGACTTTTAGCCTTTTATCTCCTCACTTTGGCCTTGAATTAGCCCGCCTTATACTGTAGGTAATTAATGGAGTTTGTTACATAAATCTCCAGAAATCTACCTCTAAACTATGTAGACGAGATACTGATTAAAAGATTCCATTTTTATATTTCAAGCTGGAAAATATCGCAATTGGATGTTACAATTTCTGTATTGCAAGATGTTCCTTTTATTTATTACCTTTGTTTGTCCATACATGTATTATCCCTTTAACTAAATTAAAGAATCTCATTTCTTTACAGGGTGAATAAGTGACGTGCTAAATCTGAAAGCAGTTTTGTTTTTTAAGTGGAGCAAAAAACATAAAGCCCACATAAATAAATACAAATTATTATACAAAACGCTCAAAATAATTATTAAAGGAATACGTTTCATTTAAATTATAATTCATCAACTAATTTATAATCTGAATCATCTTCGAAGGCTGATCCAGGAGGAGAAGGAGTCGACGGAGCTGCGGGCGGAGGAGATTGAAAACCGGGTGGCGAGTGTCAGCCTGGAGGGCCTGAACCTGGCTCGCATGCACCACCACGGAGCCTCCATCACCGCCTCAGCCACCGCCTCCTCCCTCGCCTCCTCCTCCCCGCCCAGCGGACACTCCACCCCCAAGCTGGACCCTCGAAGCCCCGCACGGGACATGGAGCGCATGGGGGTCATGACACTGGTGAGCTGCTGTACTACATGTAGATCTCCTCTCCATCACCACAGGACTCACCTGTCCATGACCTGAAGGTTCAGGAACAGATTGACTAGCATATTACTCATTCTATTTGTTTTTAAACTGTCAAAACGTGTTACTTCTTATAAAGTATACTCATCTAATCTAATTTAATCTAAACCAAATCAGCATTTTCTTGGATGTTACAATAGGATACAACAATAGAATAACTTTTAGTTGAAGCGTTATTCAGCAATTTGTATTTATTTTGTAAGTAAGACACATTATTACATCAATTGGGTCAAACTCATACAGAGAAAGGGTGTTTGAGATATCACAACTGTAATTTTTTGAACTGATTCCCATGTTTAAAGTGTATACATATATTGATACATTCAAATGTTCGATTGTATACATATTTTGATATTAGAATGTCCTTCATTTAAGTTAGCCGTAGGTAACGCCAGGCAGATTAAAACATCTTAATCTTTAGGTGGTGCCCTTGTTTTAGTTTTTTGGAGTCTAGACATGTTTTGACTAGGGGTGAATATGTGTATGAGCAGTCAAAGAAGCAGGTAAATATGCAGAAGCGAGAAGACTATTTGCTTGTATTTTTCATCTTCTGTTTATCTTGGCGAGCCTTACAGTAAGCCTCCAGTTTTGTAAGATATCAAGTCCAGCATCCAGAAGCCTCCAGTTTTGTTGCAAAAAGAAATCCATACAAAATCAACTATATTATTACAAGAGCAACCGCTAGTTTGAAAAATGACCTTGTGAGGAACCCAATTACAAAACATGTCTGACTCTTATTTGTAGTGCTGTGATTTACGTCCTTAAGGGATTTGCTTTCCTCACATCACACAGTGGTGTTGATTTGAGTTTGAGATGTATTTTCATACCACTTTTGTAAGTAAGTGGAGTTACAGTATGTGTTTTCTAGAATGTGTATCTCACTTCCTTGTGCAAACGATACCATATGTCCATAGCAGCTTATGTATAATGCAACTCGATAGTCACATTACGTTTCTTGCAGTTCCTCTAAGAATAGAAAATGATATGTTCACACTCCAGATGTGTCCATTACCTAAATAGATATTAACATATGTTCCCATAATCCACCAGAACAAAAGATTATGTGTGCTTTATCCAGAAGCTTTAATGGAGCAATGCTTTGATTGTATTAATCAGTGAAACAACATGCTTACCTTTATTCTACTTTATTGATTTATGAGTTGATGCTGTGGTTTTGGACAAAGGCTCAAGAGCATCGTAATGTGAGGGAATAATTCTGTCTTTACTCCTAGAAATGTAACCTTTTCTGTGTGTTGACGTTTACGACCAACCCTGGCTCTGGTATCTCTCTTAAGGAATGGGAGGCTCCAGCCATCTTGATAAACCAGTTCAACTCTCGGTCACAAAATGGTTTACGGCTGTGGGAACGCTGGCTTCAAGGCCATTAAGGGTCAGACGCAAGTGATTGAGGGTGCCCAGCTGTTTAGTCTATCTCCCCAAATATGTTGTTTACTCTCTGTAAAATAGTTAAAAGGTCTATCGAGAGATAGGCTGGGCAGAATTGACATGGCAACCCACCAGTGCAGTCAGAACCTTTTGCTGCTGTGACTTGTGATATGAATTCTCCGGCCGTTAACTTGTAATAAACATCATTGTTTGACTTTTATTATCAACATGAAAGTGATTTTTATCCCTTCTTTAAATAATACATTTTGTGTTTTCTTTTCTCTGCCCAACAGCCCAGTGACCTGAGGAAGCACAGGAGAAAGGTACACACAGTATCAACTCACTGTTTAATAATATGATCGCTGTGACAACACCTTAGATAAATGGGTGATTCACAAACCGAGGGTCACGTCTAACGCCCCGTTCTTCCTCTTCGTCCCTCAGATAGCAGCGGTAGACGAGGACGGCCACGAGGACAAGGCCACCATCAAGTGTGAGACGTCCCCCCCCACCACGCCCCGCACCGTCAGAATGACACACACACTGCCAGCCTCCTCGCACAACGACTCACGAGGGTAGGCGTCAGCTGTACAAACATAAATGTTTGAAATCCTGTTGTCGGAGTCTGGTATTAATTCATGTTTAGACTTCTTACTGCTACTTTCATAACTATTTATTTAATTTACCAACTGATAAAGAGAGGTTTTATCTGATTGTATCTCTATCTCGGTTGCTAATAATAGTCTTTCTTGTAAAAGTGTAAGGTTGATATGGATGGGAAATAAGATGTGTTATTCAGAAGTAGCTGGAATTCTGGGAGGCATAATTTTAACGTCCACTAGAAATAATCTGGGTACTTTTTCAAACATGAAGCACAGGCAGTAGAAACTGTATTACATGAGTCTTCAGTAAGAGCGTGGATAAATAGGCTTAGAAAAGCAAATTCGGGGAAAGTGGCAAATGCTGCAAAAAAGAAATGGTAAGTAAGGTGATGATTCTTGAAGAGAATAACTCTCTATTCTCATAATTATTCAAAAATAAATATTTTTCACAAGGGTATTAATGATGATCTAAAGATGTTGACCTTTGAGAAATAATCTGACTCTGAAATGTATAAAAAGCTTTACCCATGTTCTGTGTGTGTGTGTGTGTGTGTGTGTGTGTGTGTGTGTGTGTGTGTGTGTGTGTGTGTGTGTGTGTGGTTGTGGTTGTGTGTGTGGTTGTGGTTGTGTGTCAGGATGGGGTCCTCTCTGGAGGCGGAGGGCGGCAGCGTCGGCAGCAGCCAAGACTCCCTGAGCAAGCAGCCAAAGAAGAAGGGCATCAAATCCTCCATCGGACGGCTCTTTGGCAAGAAGGAGAAGGGCAGGATGGGACATATGGCACACAGACATGTCATGGTAGATCCACAAGGTGGGCGCTGAGTCATGCTTTAACAATAAGGATGCTGCAGATTAATCATACAACAAATTGCCATGTGGTATAAAAATTGTGTTTTTTTTACAGGAATGAAATAAAATAATGTAGTGCAGTAACATTAGGTCATCCATCACATATACAATCCTACATACTTGTTTGAAAAACTATTTAATAGTTCTAAAAATCAATGCTTTACTCTCGTCAAAATCAAGAGAGTCCTGGGATTTTTAAATGAGTTTTGCTTAATTTACCCAATAATCTGACTAACACTAATAGATTGATTGCTGATATACAATATAAAACTATTGAAATGTGTCAATGATTCAGGACTTTTATTCTATATCTTTAATTTAACTTGTTGAAACCTGTAAAAATGTATCAAAACCTGATAAGAAATTGAGGGAAAAATATAAGTTATTATTGTAATCATAGGCAAATATAATCACAAAAAAAGTATTGTGTTCAGTTAGTATTAACTGATATCCGGTTAGTATTAACTGATATCCGGTGTCTCTCCTCTTCTCTCAGCCACCATGATGGACCCAGACTCGGGCCAGGAGATGGGCGTGGGGAAGCTGGGCACTCAGGCTGAGAAGGACCGCAGGTTAAAAAAGAAGTAAGCTTTGTCCTCAGAACCACATCACTATTCCTCAAAGCAGACACACACTGGTCCCTTAGCAGAGTCTTCAGATACACAGCTACAAATATTAAGTTCATGGTCACATTTAAGCTATGTGTCCAATGTGACCTTTGACACAGACAGAGGCTATCTCCCTCTCCTCCTGTGTTTACCTCCAGCTTTCTCTCTCTGAAAACACAGCTATGCAATAACATCACCCCCTCTGAGGGAGGATCGATAGAAAGCAGGAGCCGGATCAGACTCCAGGAGCACAGATCGGCCTCGCTGTATTCAGACGCCATATCAGACTATTGATCCAGGCTGAAAACACTATTAATCTCACACAGATACTTTGGGAGCTATAGAAGCCTCGCCCATAGATTACACTCACACATCAGGCGTGGTCTGCCCTGCAGGAGAAGGAGGAAACCCCTTTTGCAAATCTTTCAGCAGGAGTGTGTGTATGTGTGTGTGCACATTTGCCCATGCCCCTGTGCCAAATGATGAATGTCATTTGCTCGAAGTGCACATTGAGTTGTCATGACGATTAACTTTGCCTCCCATGTAGTCAATAGAGAGTATCGTGTGTTGTACGTTGACAAATGTGTTGTTTTTCCTCCACGGCACTGACCTCTCCATAGCAGTGTTTCCAGGATTAAGGCCGCACCACCACCTTGCATCTTGGCGCCTCCTCCACACTGCATGCCATTGAGCTGCCTGCACTATACTTCCATTTCAGCATCTTGATCGATCAATACCGCTGTGGTTTCTCATTGTGTGTTTTCTGCTCTTATTTATCTTCAAAGAGGTGACCTGAATGTATCTGAGCATCTGAATGTAAGGCCGTGGAGGGGGTCTTGCTGTGTTTCAGTGCATTTTCTAATTTCCTCTGCTGCACGAGATGTGGTCAGGACTGCATTGTAGAAGACGACTTTTTTTAATTGTTTGACCGGTCTACAGATGCTCCTGTAAACAAATGTCCTCCATTGTGAGATCTGTGTGTGTGTGTGTGTGTGTGTGTGTGTGTGTGTGTGTGTGTGTGTGTGTGGG
>NW_011370912.1:103801-110434 GCF_000735185.1 Notothenia coriiceps | reverse complement strand
TGTGTGAGCGCACGTAATTTTGTTTTGAGCCGTATCTTTCGATGCCTATTGACTCATTAACATGTGTGTACTTTTGTCTCCCCGTCGCTCTCCCTCTTTCTCTCCCTTCTTTGCTCTCTGATTCTCTCTTCTCTTACCCCTCCTCTCCCTCTCATCATCCTCTGACTCTAACAAAGCGGGTAAGTTGTGAGGATGTATAACTGACCTCCTGGATATGAAACATTGTCTCAGCCATTTTGCCCTGTCTGCCATCTCTTCCTGTCTGTCTGCCATCTCCCGAAAAGACCAGTGCCAAAGCTGACGTCTCTTTTCTATCTGTGTATCTATCTATCCTTCATGGCTGTTAACGACGCCATTGCGTTCTTTCTTTTCCTTTTTTTCGTTTACCATCTGAAGACGTTTCTTCCCCCCTTTTTACAGTTCAATGGCAGCTGCATCCATGGCTGGACAGAGAATGTGCCGCCGCTTAAACTGTGGTGCAATTTTTACACCCGGAATGTCTTCCTCTCCTGTATATGTGTCTCTATCTATCCGTGTGAAATAACCAGCTGTAATATCTGGTTATGGGAATGTCAAATTTTGTTTGTATGATTTGTCATAACTGTTTCCTTAATTCCCTTTCCCCAGCTATGTTCAGTGGATGTATTTCTCCATGCATTAGACCTGACCTGAACATAAAACATGAGCTATCTCCCCATGTGCTGCATAGATAAGACAGTGAATGTACCTGGTTGTGTTTTGGACCAATACATTTCCTCTGTATGACATGTATGCTGTGTTTAAGAGCCCTTTCACTGTACTGAGGCCTTCAACGCTCCGAGTGCTACATGTATCATGGTTATTACTGAGTCCACTCTTTCCATTCTTCAACAACACGCTCAGGGAATGTGTTGAAGAGATGTTGTTATGAAATGTGTTCACTAAATACAATAAGATTTCGTGTTTTGGTGTGTGGGTGTGAGTATGAGTGTGTTTCCTGGTCCCATGCTTGTCAGGCATTTTTTTTTTATAAGTCCTCAGTGTCTGGCAAAGTGTGGGAGGATTGAGCACAATACAAATCTCTCTGTGCATGGCAGACCAAGAGCATCTATTCAATGCTTTTTGTCGATACGTTGCGATTGACATCAATCTGAGGCTGCAGCGCCAAGAGAGGGAAAACCAAACGCAGCTCAGCCCTCTAAGGTTACACTTTCAACACCAGCTAAACAATACCAGACAATGCAAAGAAGTTACTAGTGAAAATATTCACTGTAGCACTGTGCCTTACAGCTGTATGAGTCAGTTGTATTTGCACTCAGAGAACATTAAAACTGTTATTTTGCCAAGGATGTAAAATCCATTAAATGTGTGACTTTATTTAAATCATTACACATTTTCAATATTTAATAACCCTTATAGCAGTGGTCAGGATAGAAGTGCCTAAAAGTAACAATGTGGCAGTGCTATTCACAGCAAAAACAATCACTTGTAATTGTGCTTATGACCTTAAGTCTAGCTATTATAATTACAATCTATTAAATAGATTAGTTGCTTCATTCAAAACAAAACAAAACTACCCTTTTGCACATACTAGCAGTTTTGTGTGTGTGTGCGTGTGTGCGTGTGTGTGTGTGTGTGTGTGTAGCTACAGTTGTGTGCCTGTCTGCCCAGGAAGCACAGAAATGAATGATAAAGAGTTGCCCTTTTCAACAGTCTTAGTGTACAGGCTGGACTAGGAGAGGAAATGTTTGAGTACTCTCCTCTCGTGTATTATATACACACACACACACACGCACGATTCTGTGACTGCAGGGATTTGTGAAAGCAGTGTGTGCAGGAGTGAGAGTTGAAGTTGTATCATATGTGTGTTTATTATTATGTAAAAGTACATGCCTTCATATAAGCACTCCTCTGTCCCCGCCCCCAGACACGAGCTGTTGGAGGAGGCCAGGAGAAAGGGTTTACCTTTTGCCCAATGGGACGGTCCCACAGTTGTAGCCTGGCTGGAGGTAAGATTTCTGAATGCAAATGGTTGATTTTTAATAAACCATTGCAAATATACTTAACTGCAATATACTAAAGGTAAATGTAAAGAAACAAAAATGTTTACTTTGCTTACTCTCAAGCTTGACTTGATTTCATTCCACTGATTAGATTTTAATTTTATTATCAGTTTTTATTTTGTTTGTGTATAGTTTACTTATTTCTGCATTGTCTTGCACAGTGGTCACTTTCAACATTTCAACTCTTTAGTTTCTATTTCTATTTCTTTTGTTTTATGTATTATATATATTTATTTTTGCATTGTTGGAAGAGCCTGGAATTTCAGATTTTCATTCCCTAAACTACACTGTAGCTTTTGCCTAGATCTATTGTGACTAATCGTATAAAGGTCTAACCCCATTTAAAAAAAAATCGGTATAATAACTAGTTACTAAAATGTTCACAAATCAAAACAACACCTTTACAATTGATGATAAATCATTGCAGTTAACTCAACTCCCCTGATATATTTGGATAAACTGAACACATGGGAATCCATAGTCCAAAAGGGAATGTATAGAAACTGCACTGCCCCCTGATGTTCAGTGGATGATTTACAGCCAGCAGTCCATTGATGACTCCACCAATCCCTAATGTTGCAGTTATTGATGGAGTTCAATTGGATTAGTGGGGCTGATAATTAGCCAAAAATACAAATATTGTGCCACTGTTAAAAAAGGAGATGTGCTTTTTATTGTCAGAGTTTATAGATTTGTATATTTTCTACTTTTGAATGCTGCTTTAGTTCTATATTGAGATGCTTAAATTCTAATATTGTTCATTTCTACTACTGATGTGCAATGCCTTGTTTTGTTGTTTTTTATGCTGCTGCAACGCAAACATTTCCCAAATGGGGATCAAATACCTCTTATCTTATCTTAATGATACATAACATATTCTTAGCACTATGGAAAATCCTGCAAACTGCATGTTGACTATGAGGAACTATATTTGCTACATTGATTCATATGTTGGTGAATTCAAATCTAATAGTTCCAGGGCACAGTAAATATAGGAGGAATATTTATCATGTTGAAGATATTTAAGATGGATAAACTCAATGCGTCAAACTCATCCTCCATCTCCTCTCTCTCGGAGTAAAGCTGTGGTTGGGGATGCCGGCCTGGTACGTGGCGGCGTGTCGAGCCAACGTGAAGAGTGGAGCCATCATGTCGGCGCTGTCTGACACGGAGATCCAGAGGGAGATCGGGATCAGTAACCCACTGCACCGCCTCAAGCTGCGCCTGGCCATCCAGGAGATGGTCTCCCTCACCAGCCCCTCGGCCCCGCCCACCTCCAGAACCGTGAGTTGGACAGAAAACATGGAGACATGGACGCAGACTGGAATATTAGTTGTACAATAATTTGTTGTAGACGGAGCTGATCAGGAGGAGGATGTCATCTCATAATTTTGCGAAAGACTGGAAAACAGGGGCAGACAAACTGCAGTGAAGTTCACATCCAAGACACTTCAGAATTTACATTCAAATAATTATAGAAAATATTAAAAGCACTTAAATCCAATCCAGTGAAATGTGTCCTACTTATCCGGTGTAAAAGTTACATTATGCATTGGTTTGACATGACAGAGAAGCTGTTGAAAGAAAACAAGATCCTTTGGCAGAATTTTCTTTAAAATACCAATTTAAAATAGAATGGAACTCAAATCAAATGTATATAGTTTTGTCCTACTTTTCCATGAAATAATACTGCATTCATTCTGGGTCACATGATGTGAAACATTTTGAAAAAAGGCAAGACTTTTCTATAAAACCGCTGAATTTTCTTTTAAATATTTGTGTATAAAATAGATGTAGCATTAAATAACAATAACATTGATGTGTACCCTACTAAAACGATACAATGGTGCATTGATTTGAGTCCTGAGGTCACAATACATGCAAGCTTTTGAAATAAATGAGCCGTTTTAATAATAAAACTGCTGACCCTTTCACAGAAAAATTGATGTAAAAAAAGAAGGTGGACTAAATCCAATAAGAGGTGTGTAGTAATATAATGCTATATTGATTTAGAGTCACTGGGTCATATGACATAGTGTAAAACCAAACTATTTTTTTTTTATATATTCTAAGTGGTTATTAATGTCTAAATTAGTGATCTTTAGAGGTGCTGGTCAGTAGATATTGTAACATTCGGACAGAGCCAGATAAGCTGTTTCCAGCCTTAATGCTAAGCTAAGCTAACGGGCTTCTCGGTCCAGCTTCATATTGAACAGAACCATCAATTTCTCAGCGAATAATCACATTTAGCCTTGTTTAAAAATGAATGACATCATCTCTGCCTCCAGATCAGCTCTGACAAATGTTTGTATGACTAATAGTCCTTTCTGCTAACATGCATAATGCCTCCACACATGAGTGACATGTGCGTTGGCGCGCGACAAATGATTAGCAAACAGAGCCGTTGTCATTACACCCGGTGCATTTTAAATTATATAGTCTTTGTGAAAAACAAATGAATATTACAGTGGGAGTCAGCGACGGCCCTGTTTGTGTAACAGTGTGCTGTGATTTAACTCCAATATTTCTACACCACAGTCGCTTCCATAGCTCCCTGTTGTCATGGTAATTGCATGCGGTCTCTAAGGAAGATGCTGCTCCTTATGATAGTGACTGTTTACACTGCAGAGCAAGGACTAATGCACTCTCTACTGAGGGTACTCACACCATGCATAAGGACATGACAGGTTGTGCACCGCTGTATAAACCCAGCTGAGAGTATTTATTAAAGTTTGTGTGTTTAGTCTCTACACAACACTCTATGCATTGCATGCTGTAACTTATGAGCTCCTGCACTCTTTGTCTTCTCCTTTTGGGAAATAATACAAGCTAAACTCTTTTATACTCCCCCCTCTTCCTCGCCCATACCACTTAGCTCCACTTCCACACCTCATGAAACCTTCATTACGGAGCATGCAACACCACGCGTCCAATCACAAACTACTGTAACCGTCCTGTTAAACCCCCAACACTCTAAAGAGGGGGTTAATTGACCCTGTAAATATGCTGTGACGTGTATGCCAAGCAGGAAGTTGATGGAGGGGAAATAATTGGTCATTTTACTTATGCTATTACAACTGGATCCCCCTCGAACATGCAAAGGATGAGTGCCTGAATGTGACTGCACAGAATAAAGGGTTGGTTCACACAAATCACAAAAAAACATCATCTCAGATTCTTTTAGTGTTTCGTATAGGCAGCCATGCTGATTTTTTGTTATCTTCCTCCAATTCAATAAAATAGGAGCCACTGTCAAGTGTCAACTGTTTTCTACTGAAGAAATAGTCCCCAATTAAACTACTAACTGCATGTTATGTAAAACATGTTCTAACATAAGTCCCAGTTAGATTGCTTTAGTAATTAGCGAAAGAATATCAGGAAATAAGGGGAACAGAATTGATTTATAAATGTGTATTTAAGACATTGTAAGCTTTAATGACAAAAATAAATATACATGTTTTGGGGCATTTACTGGCCCACATCTCTTTTTTTCAATCCAAAATTAATAAATGTTGTGAAGCAAACTGGCAAAACATGTTTGTCTCTACCCTATGATGTGTTCCTGTTAACGGGCTTTTTTCACGAAACTGTGTCTCAGGGCTTCTTAAAATGTTATAAACTATGAATATGTCCTTCTCACTTAAAGAGCAACTTGCAGGTTAGACACCCCAGTGAATAAATGTGTAGGAAAATTATGTATGCACTAGATAAATATAAAAAAATATATATACATAAATATACACTACGTGACATCTGGCGTCGTTTTTGTAAGACATTTTTACTTCTTCTTCTACTTGTGACGTCACATGGGGGGAGAGCGGCCAGTCTAACGTATTAATAAACATGGTACACAATGCTAGTTTTGACACAGAAGAGGTTGAAAATGTATATTCGTATGCATATGACGGACCACAAACTTATAATTATGAGCCTGCTAGGCAGCCAAGAGACCAGGAGCAGCCAAGGATTAGAAGAAATAACGGCCATCGGAGAGAAATGGAGCTTTGGTGTGTGGAGAACCAGTGGAGAACTGGGCAGCTATCTTGGTGAGTGACCGGCGTTTGCTACAGTTAATGTTAGCTAACGTCACATCACAACATTGTGAAGTTAGCTATCATATATCAGGCTATAACTAAAGTAGCATTGATAATATAGTAACGTTACACACAGGACTGTTGATACTGATCCATAACAGAAACTAATGCGCAAGTATCAGCCGTATCTTGCGTCATCTAATGCAACTCCACACCACGTCTTACGGCGCTGTTTACCGGAGGGGAGAGAGAGAGGAGCGAAGGGGGGGAGAGAGAGGAACAAATGGGGGAGAGAGAGAGAGCAGCGAAGGGGGGGAGAGAGATGTAATACGGTTTCCTGATAAACATTTTGTTTGATAGGCTTCAGCTGTGGAGAGTATGTGCTGCAGGGAGGTGGATGCACCTCACACAACGCACCCAGGAACGAAAGCTAGCTCCGGTCCTTTTCCTGTTAGGGAAACTATGGACTCGATGTCCTGACAGGCTGGAGTTTGTGCAACTTGCACAAACACAAGCTCACCATGATTACAAATGGTGAAATGCAATGTAAACTGACC
>NW_011370912.1:102576-103761 GCF_000735185.1 Notothenia coriiceps | reverse complement strand
ATGAAAACTACCCTTGGATGATGGGTTAGTAGACTAAAAGCTTTAGGAATCCAAATTATAACATATAATAAGTACCCTGTATCAAGATTGATGCAAAACAAGTGACATTTGACTTTTTTAGAGAGATTTAGCAAAAGAAAACCCACTTCTGGGGTCATTTGGGTGGATTTGACCTAACTCTGGCCCCCCTTGGTCGATTTTGATGATTGACATCTCTTTTTAACCGTAGAGCCAATAGAATCACATACACACACACGTTTCCAAATAAGGAGTGAGAGTGATGCGTAGCCATAATACCCAAAACAGGAAGCTGTCATACACTCTGGAAGCTATCATTAGCAGCTAATATGAAAACTTTTTTTGTTTTTGACATTAAAATGGAAAGATGGATTATCAATAATTTTTTCAAGGTGACACAGAAACATTGGATTAACCTATGGATTAACCTTCAGCCGCGTTTTAATGCCATTGTACACAACTTTTGAACAGAATAACAGCAAAAGGTGAGCATATCTCGCTTTTTTTAAACGTCATACGTCTAACGCGTCATATTACGTCACATGGGGGAGCAACTTTCTCGGACTCCTTCTCTGCCCAATCCGCGGTAGTAGTTTGTAGTTGGTTTGAGCGGTTGTGATTTAGTGAGCTGGTATTTTTTCAGTAATTTTACATTGCATTTCACCATTTTTAATCATGGTGAGCTCTGTCAGGACATCGAGTCCACAGTTTCCCTAACAGGAAAAGGACCGGAGTTANTACTTTAGTTATAGCCTGATATATGATAGCTAACTTCACAATGTTGTGATGTGACGTTAGCTAACATTAACTGTAGCAAACGCCGGTCACTCACCAAGAATCTTGGTGAGTGACCGGCGTTTGCTACAGTTAATGTTAGCTAACGTCACATCACAACATTGTGAAGTTAGCTATCATATATCAGGCTATAACTAAAGTAGCATTGATAATATAGTAACGTTACACACAGGACTGTTGATACTGATCCATAACAGAAACTAATGCGCAAGTATCAGCCGTATCTTGCGTCATCTAATGCAACTCCACACCACGTCTTACGGCGCTGTTTACCGGAGGGGAGAGAGAGAGGAGCGAAGGGGGGGAGAGAGATGTAATACGGTTTCCTGATAATCGTTTTGTTTGATAGGCTTCAGCTGTGGAGAGTATGTG
>NW_011370912.1:96905-102515 GCF_000735185.1 Notothenia coriiceps | reverse complement strand
TTTGTTTTTGCTAAACCTCTCTAAAAAAGTCAAATGTCACTTGTTTTGCATCAATCTTGATACAGGGTACTTATTATATGTTATAATTTGGATTCCTAAAGCTTTTAGTCTGCTATCCCATTCAAGGGTGGTTTTCACTATAAGTAATGTTTTTTTTTTTTTGGACGGACCAATAAACTTACTTACACATTTTACTTTAAAATACAAAAAATCTATATTGATTCTGACTCATCTACATCCAACTCACAGGTTTATCATTGCTTTTAGAAAAAAGATTATTAATTTAGCCCTTTTAGAAGTGATGATATAGTAATTTGTTCTGGGAATGTCATTTTCGAGCCTGAGACCTGAAAAACAGGCTCAGGGCTTAACAGGTTAATTTATGGGGTGATACCTAGATGTACAGTAGCCAACTGTTTTTTTATTTATGTGACTTCTTGAGCACTTTTAGATATTCAATTCATTCTCTAACCCTAAATTAAAACTTGGGATAAGTGTATTTTCTGTAATTCGAGTGAACCAACCCTTTATTAGAATACAACTTGAGAGGGATGAGTATAATAGGGTTTATATGTGTGTGTTGGTGTGAATTGTACTAATTTGCGTGGTCTTCCTTGTTGTGCATGGCCCCCGTCTGTTATCTGTGAATGTACTGTTTGCTGTTAACCAGGACGTGCTGTGCTGTGTTGTATTCTTGTCCTCTTCATTTGCCCTTTGACCCCTGGCGGGTTTGGGGCCAGTTCATGATCTGATCTGATAACACTGTTGGCTTACAGTGGTGCTGCTCTTCTTCTTTAACACTGCTTGCCCCCCCTGCCGGACCTCTGCTACCCCCCCTTCTGCTGCTCTGTCTCTCGGGCCCCGCCCTCTGCAGGCCTCAGGCAATGTGTGGGTCACCCATGAGGAGATGGAGACCATGGCCGCCCCCTCCAAAACGGTCAGTCTGCTTTGTGTCCTTCACTGCCACCCTTACTTTCTCTGTTAGTCTGGATTGTGTTCTGAGGGATTCACCTGGGTGCTAACTAACGGAGAAGGCATGTGTCATTTAACCCCTTTCCCAATCTGTTAACCTCTTACCAACACTCATTTAAACTGGATTTATTCAAAGGAGCCTGTCAATGATTTACAAAGTACTTCATTTGTGTTCCTTTTGTTGTTGATGATGGCTCAGTGAAGGTGTGAGCCAATGTGTTGGAGTCTGACTCAGTTCATCTCCATTAAAAAAGGAAATGAATCATCAGTCAGCTTATTGCCTTTAGCTTCTACATGTCTGCACATCAGGGAGGTAAAATGTGCCATTTGTATCCAAGAAAAATAATGCATAAATAAATAAAAACTAGACGCAGTTGAATTTCTACATTATTGTCCGACTGATTTAAGCTGTGTTGAGTATTTTAGGCCATGTGGTAGATGTGTCATTATGTGTTATAAAGTAAGGGTAATTCATTTTGATCAGTAATACTGAATGGTGTCAATTTCACAGGACTCGACAAATGGAAATGTGTCTTAATACTATATTATACTGCTTTATACATCACAACTGATGTGCTTTTACTTCCTTATCGCTTCAGGACCTAAAAGTTAGTCTTAAATAATTTTTTGGGAGCGAGTTTTGAAACATTTGTAACCTACTATATTTCCAAACTTAAATAAAACTGTCACCATGCTACATCTGAGGGTAGAAAAAGTCCCCCTGGAGACCAATTCCAATGCCATCTAGATGTTTGGTTGCTCAGCAGTGACTCCCACAATCCTGTTATCATGTCTTGAAAGCACCTCGCTGTTAGTCAAGGTTTGTGAAAAAGTAGCAGAGGTGTGTAAGAAGAAACTTTGATCTTTAATCTGAGTTGCTCTTATATGTAGAAGCAACAACCACACTGAACTTTGGAGTCACAAAAACAAATCTAGATATAAATCGTGTATGTGTCCCATATTTCTGTTTATTTATCATGAACTGGGTTATTCTTTCGTTTTAAAATAACCCAGTTCACTTGAGAGGTATGCCGGTGCAGAATTTGTACTTGATTAAACCTTTTTATTTTCCTTGTTTCAATCAGAAGTCAAGCTCTGAAGAGGGGAGCTGGGCACAGGTAAGGGGAACTTAAATCTGTCCATTGTTTATAACAGATTGAATCTTACAGCTTTGTTAATTTATCCAGTAAATTAAGATCTGTTTGAGTGTGCTGATCGGTCCTTCCCGTTAGACTCTAGCCTATGGTGACATGAACCATGAGTGGATAGGGAACGAGTGGCTGCCTAGTCTCGGACTACCTCAGTACCGCAGCTACTTCATGGAGTGCCTGGTGGACGCCCGCATGCTGGACCACCTCACCAAGAAGGACCTGAGGGTGCACCTCAAAATGGTGGACAGCTTTCACAGGTACAGCCGAGAGAATCAAGCATAGGTCTCGTAGAAAGCCCAACAATTTGACCAAGTTCTACACACCTTAATTCCTGATTGACCACTAGGATTAGCATTTTTTTACATATTTCCTCCTGTTATTTTTGGTTTTGTTTGTTATTAATACCCTTAGTTGAATTCCTTAAATGAACACTGATGTGTTGTGCGTTTTTCTGATGTATTAGAAGTTTTTTTCAATGGAACTGGAAAAAACAAACATCTTAGTTCTCATAAATACAAGTTAAATTACTCTCAACAACATAGAGCCGCTGACAATCCTTTGTGTGTGTGTTCCCAAATCATGAGTGTGTTTTGTGTGATTTTCTGCCACCAGAACAAGTTTACAGTATGGAATCATGGGTCTAAAAAAGCTCAACTATGATAGGAAGGAACTTGAGAGACGCAGGGAGTACAGCCAGCACGAAATGAGAGGCAAGTGAACCCAAAATAAAAACCAATCATCATCACGAAGGAGATGCTCCAACTGAACAGAAAGAGTGTGTGTGTGTGTGTGTGCGTGTGCGTGTGCGTGTGCGTGTGCGTGTGTGTGTGCGTGTGTGTGTGTGTGTGTGTGTGTGTGTGTGTGTGTGTGTGTGTGTGTGTGTGTGTGTGTGTGTGTGTGTGTGTGTGTGTGTGTGCGCGTGCGCAGACGTGCTGGTGTGGAGCAATGAGCGGGTGATCCGATGGGTGCAGAGCATCGGTCTGAGGGACTACGCCAACATCCTGCTGGAGAGCGGAGTGCACGGAGCTCTGGTCGCCCTGGACGACAACTTCGACTACAGCAGCCTGGCTCTGCTGCTCCAGATCCCCAACCAAAACACTCAGGTACTCCAGATACACTCAAGACTCAAATGAATGCGAAAATCTGATGTCTGTCAGCAAGAAAAACTGTCACGATTAAGTGGTGGTGGTCAATACCAACATTAAGGACTTGGTAATGACATGGTAGAGAAATTAAAAGATAATGCATGGTTTAAAAAACACAGCAATGTATTATTATGTAAGAAAGAACAGATTATTCCTATTTTTTGTTGTTGTTACAGCAGTATGTAAACAAGGCATTGCAAGAGTTAAAATTTAAATTAAATTACAGAAACATACTCTATTTGTGAAGGATGACATTATGATTTCCCTATTTAAGATTGTTTGATTTTCACTTGAAACGATGTTTACCAACAAATGACATACAGTATCTGTGCCACAATTCAAATATTTTGTCCTTTAGATCTTAAATCTGAGGGAAAGTAATTCTGGTATGTTTAAGTGTTATTTAAAATCTCATCTTGTCCAACGCCTACTGTGAGCAATTCTCACTTCATTGATTTTTCACACTGATTATAAAAAAAATAAACACATATTTTTCTGGCATCATCAATCCAGATTTAAAGGCTCTGAATGTGGGCAGTAAATGGTCTGTCAGCAGCTTCAGTCCAGAGCAGAGGTGTGTTGCTATCCTTCAGAAAGATGCTCCAATCTAAATCAGAATGTGCAGATTTGCCAACTGTCACTCTGCCTTTTGAATTTTCACGACTTATCTCGTCGATACTCTGGAAAAATGTATATAAATGGAAATACCGTAATGTGTCAGCTGCTTCTGTCACCACTCTGCTAAAAATATCCAGTCTTAGGATCTGTTGTGTTTTTTTTCCACAGGCACGTCAGATTCTGGAGCGAGAGTACAACAACATGCTGGCGCTGGGCACCGACAGGAGACTGGACGAGGTGAGCTCATGACTCTCAAAGCTCATTAGTCATTCAGAACATTTGCAGCAATTACAATCCATTAATTAGCCCAGCGTCACGTCAAAGATACATCTCAAAGCACATTAATGATAGTCTCTTTGGTTTTCTGTGTCTGTAAACCTGGCCAGTTAAAGGACACTGTGCTATTGTTAGCACACTGAAAGCATAAACTACATACTTAAATGTCTCAGATCGATAGATTATGGGATTATGATATAGCTATTTATGTTTAGAGGGCTTTCGAGGTTTATTTGTTCTACATTCCAAGCCACTACACTTGTTTTAAGTCATTTTTATTTGGTTTAAATTGAAAATGGGTAGGCAACTTTGATCTTCCCCTGTACTTGTGACCCAAGTATTCCAAAATTGGCCAGCTAACACACAAGAAGAATGTTTTGATTTCAATGCTGTTGCCCTTGATGTCCTTGTTAGAATTGTTTTAATAAAAAATAATATTTTTGTATTATTATTATTTCAGATTTATTATATATAATTAATTTTATTTATGGTTTATTATACAGTGGGGCAAAAAAGTATTTAGTCAGCCACCAATTGTGCAAGTCCTCCCACTTAAAAAGATGAGAGGCCTGTAATTTTCATCCTAGGTATACCTCAACTATGAGAGACAAAATGAGAAAAAAAAAATCCAGAAAATCACATTGTCTGATTTTAAAGAATCTATTTTCAAATTATGGTGGAAAAACAAACAAGATTTCTGGCTCTCACAGACCTGTAACTTCTTCTTTAAGAGCCTCCTCTGTCCTCCACTTGTTAACTGTATTAATGGCACCTGTTTGAACTCGTTATCAGTATAAAAGACACCTGTCCACAACCTCGAACAGTCCCACTCCAAACTCCACTATGGCCAAGACCAAAGAGCTGTCAAAGGACACCAGAAACAAAATTGTAGACCTGCACCAGGCTGGGAAGACTGAATCTGCAATAGGTAAGCAGCTTGGTGTGAAGAAATCAACTGTGGGAGCAATTATTAGAAAATGGAAGACATACAAGACCACTGATAATCTCCCTCGATCTGGGGCTCCACGCAAGATCTCACCCCGTGGGGTCAAAATGATCACAAGAACGGTGAGCAAAAATCCCAGAACCACACGGGGGGACCTAGTCAATGACCTGCAGAGAGCTGGGACCAAAGTAACAAAGGCTACCATCAGTAACACACTACGCCGCCAGGGACTCAAATCCTGCAGTGCCAGACGTGTCCCCCTGCTTAAGCCAGTACATGTCCAGGCCCGTCTGAAGTTTGCTAGAGAGCATTTAGATGATCCAGAAGAGGATTGGGAGAATGTCATATGGTCAGATGAAACCAAAATAAACTTTTTGGTAAAAACTCAACTAGACGTGTTTGGAGGAGAAAGAATGCTGAGTTGCATCCAAAGAACACCATACCTACTGTGAAACATGGGGGTGGAAACATCATGCTTTGGGGCTGTTTTTCTGCAAAGGGA
>NW_011370912.1:94334-96878 GCF_000735185.1 Notothenia coriiceps | reverse complement strand
AAAGGAAAGAATGAATGGGGCCATGTATCGTGAGATTTTGAGTGACAACCTCCTTCCATCAGCAAGGGCATTGAAGATGAAATGTGGCTGGGTCTTTCAGCATGACAATGATCCCAAACACACCGCCCGGGCAACGAAGGAGTGGCTTCGTAAGAAGCATTTCAAGGTCCTGGAGTGGCCTAGCCAGTCTCCAGATCTCAACCCCATAGAAAATCTTTGGAGGGAGTTGAAAGTCCGTGTTGCCCAGCGACAGCCCCAAAACATCACTGCTCTAGAGGAGATCTGCATGGAGGAATGGGCCAAAATACCAGCAACAGTGTGTGAAAACCTTGTGAAGACTTACAGAAAACGTTTGACCTCTGTCATTGCCAACAAAGGGTATATAACAAAGTATTGAGATTAACTTTTGTTATTGACCAAATACTTATTTTCCACCATAATTTGCAATTAAAATGTGATTTTCTGGATATTTTTTTTCTCATTTTGTCTCTCATAGTTGAGGTATACCTAGGATGAAAATTACAGGCCTCTCTCATCTTTTTAAGTGGGAGAACTTGCACAAATTGGTGGCTGACTAAATACTTTTTTGCCCCACTGTATTTTATAAGTCCTGTAAGATGGGACCATGTGTCATCTTACCCCTTACTGTATGTAATCAGAATCAGAAATCCTTTATTAGTCCCACAGCAGGGAAATGTGCAGTGTTACAGCAAAAGTTGAATAGCAGGTAAAAAATACATGAAATAATAAAAATAAGTACACAACCATGGCTAAAATTTGAAGCAGTAATTTCAATTTCAAGTGACATAGATGGCATTTAAGTACCATGACCTTAAAATAATATAAGTACATTTGTAAAAAAAAAAACGTATTTTCCACATTAAAGTGATTATAGCACCGTACAAATTGCAGTTAAATGATAATAACATGAACATAGAGTAATGACTTCCTTAAAGTTTAGGTCGTGATCATCACTTTAAATGAGAAAAATATGAAAGTGAAGTGCATCCCTACATGATTTATGAACTATTGATTTATATGTTTTACTGTTTGGATGTGAAATCTTAAATGATTAATATCTGTCCTTCAGTGTGACGACAAAGACTTCCGCGGCCCATCGTGGAGGCGGCAGTTCCCCCCCCGGGACGTTCACGGTATAAGTATGATGCCCGGCTCGGCGGAGACCCTCCCTGCTGGATTCCGCCTCACCGCCTCGGCTGGTCACCCCCGGAGGATACCCCACGAGGGTAAGAGCCCGCCTCCTCACCTCACATTACCAGATTTCAGTAATGCACTAAATGTGGCTTCAGAGGCAGCTACAGAGCAGGTTTCTCCACCTGTTGCTCCATCCCTGAAGGCGGAGTCTGACTTTGTCTCTTGTCTCTCCGATTGGCTGACTTGCAGTCCTGTATGAGGCGCTGGATGACAGCCCTGACGACATGTATTTGGATTGGTTTCAAGGTCAGCTTCGCCCCTCTGAGGGTCCCGGGCTTGTTGGCCCTGCGTGTCATTTTATTTTACATAATCTCCCTCCTCTTTAAATCTACCAACCTCTGTCCGGCTGTTTCTTTTACCCCTTCTCTCTCTCTCTCTACTAATCTTGAATCTCCGATATCCAACTCCACGGGTGTTGTTTTGCAAAGAAGCACAATAGTTGTTTAGTCACCCTGGTTGTTAAGTTATGAATGAACCTGCTAGTGTAACCCTTGCAGTGACTGAGCAGCAGAACAAAAGGCGGCTGAGCAGTGCTATGTAACAGCGCCTGGATCAGGAGGTTACCATCAGGAACTCAGACTGACAGTTTGTCATCCCTCTGTTAAAAGAGGACACTGGCTGAATGGGCTTCATTACAGGATGATTCCAATTAAGCACAACTTCGTTTCTGCAATCATTTCAGTTTTGTTTTTTTATTACAGTACTTTGTATTCAAGTATTTGTTGAGAACACAGCAGCACTGCAGGAAACAGAATCACACAGGTTTTTAACCACAGACCAGAATGTATACGCCACTGCATTTAAAGGTACATTTAATTTAAGTGCACCTGAACTATATTAAAACCATAATAACAGTAATAACAGTTATGGCAAAGCTTCCTGACAACAGACAGTTAAAATAAAACAGTTGCTTTTTTTTTTCCCTCTTACGAACTAATACTTCTTTCTTTCTTTTTTTAAACCTATACTGTATGAAAGTCTGACTTCCAACTTCTTTCAGGCAATGTCTCCGCATTCCTAGGTCACAGTATAAAAACTGAAGTTCAAAGTTTAGTTAGTACAATGGAAAAAACTACTAATAGAAGATAAAATACTATCAACTTAATGTCTTCTTACTCCCTTGTTTTGGAGCCTTCAACCACATTGTTAAAGTATCCAAGTTATAATGACCTGGAAGTGATGCTCTCAAGAGATGCACGGTGAATTAGAAAGTCTCTTTACAAATGATGCCACCAGAGTTGTGATACCTGACTGGAAATCCTCCTGCTGATTCCGGACAGTGTTCTCCTCTAACACTGTGTCCCCACTGACACTGAAACAGCCTCCCTG
>NW_011370912.1:70911-94315 GCF_000735185.1 Notothenia coriiceps | reverse complement strand
CCCTGTCCCCCAGTCTCTATCTCTGTGCTCCCCGGTCTGTCACGTCCACAAAACACTCAAAGTCTTGTTGCTGCTGTTATCCACTCAAAATGAAGACCCCCTTTCTTTGAGTGCGTGATACAGGGCCTCCTCCTCTGAGGGCGATACAACAAGTGGTCTCAATGTGTGAGAAAGGTGCCTTTGAGGGTGGTGGTCTAGTGGAGGAATGTTTCCTCCTCTCTCAATCTTTAGAGTGGTGCAGTGATGACGTTTGAAAACATTTCAATTGTTCATTTAATTTCCGAATCCTTCAAAAAATAAGATCTGTGGCAAACACACGCTTATGATCCTTACACATGCTGATCATCAGGATAAACTTCCCAAATGAACACCACTTTATAAGCTATCATTAGGCTATAAACCACACTATGCTAAGCTAAAGGCGGCTAATGTTCAACGTGATGAGGTTTAGTTTCATTTAGCCACTTGTAACAGTAGCAACCGCCATGACACATGGAGGCGTTGACATTCACGGGTGAGTTATTTACTGATGTATTTAAGCTTGTGTTAACCACAGATCTTACTTAAGACATCTAACCAAATTCACATTCCAAAAATGTTGAATTTGAGGCAAGGGATTCCAGAAGTGGTCAAATGCTGACTCAATCCCAGTTTTGACTCATTCCTGCACCACCACTGTATAAGGAGTATGCTCTAACATGTAGACTCAAAGCGTTTTCTCCCCCCCCCCCCCACAGTGGGATCGGCCACGGTGCAGCGGATGGACACCTCCACGGTGAGAACCTACTCCTGCTGAGAGGAGGAAGAGAGGCCCCTAAACTGTACGCTGTATGTAACACAACACAGACTCTCGCTCTGTTAAATGCTCTCCTCAGAAGTACTAGATGAAAGAGAAGAAGGCCAATTGTTTCCCAAAGATAAGACCTCATCACGGCTCCCTGGCAAAATCATAGCACCAGCGTCACCAGCCGTGATAGCAGCTCGGCTAGCAGCGGTCCTTTTCTGATGCCTGTCCAAAAAAGATGAGTCAGTCACGGCCCAAGCTTTAGATCTGCTTCAAATCCATGCCGTTCCTTCGGTACCTTACACAGAGACTCGTTAACAAAGGTTATGAGTTCAGTCTCCTAAAAATAGGCCCAGTGAGATTTATCCAGACTTTTCACATTACAAAGGGAGCTTGCCCTAGATTCATTTGTAATGGTCCACTTTGTACAGCCAGGTGCAGTGGAAATGTGACATCTCACGCAGGTATTTGCTTTAATTTGCTGCACTATCTGACTCTGCTGTCTCTCTGCATCTGTAGTGACAACCTGATGCAAAAGGGAACATAAGCTATGTTCAACACCTGCCTCCCCCCTCATTCACTGGCTCATTGTACTCTAAAGTGAGCAGTCAATAGAGATGCTGTGCCCTTTCTGATAAGTGTAAATTAGGTAAAGAATAGCTTTTTTAAAGTTTAGCCACCCAACAAGCATGTTAGCAATGACAACATGTAGAAAGCTACTGATGGAATAGCAAGATAGTATTCCAGAAATGTCATAAGATATAGAGTCCCATCAAAAATATGATACACTTCCATGAAAAATAACATACGTAGACGCTATCAAAAAACAATTGGGAATTCCCCGGGCAGAATATGGCTGTCGTCTTTAACAGGAAAGCCTGACTCCATGGCAACGTTGTCAATCACTTTTCATTAGAGCCCGCCTCATTAGAGACCGCCGCCTCACTGGAGCCCTGTGCTCCTCCCTCTTGATCCAGAATGCCGCAATGGAGAAATCTCTGTGTGAAGAAGTGACCTCCCAAACTCCAGCCAGGAGCATGCTGGGTAGTGGGTACCTGGCCTCAGGTCCTAGCTGGGTTAGCTTAGCTCCCATCTCAACAATACAACTTTTTAGTATCATCGTATAATAATGATATAGTGCTTTGACTGCAGGGTTATTGTATGAGACAGGAGTGTTAGGACAATAAATAACACAACAGCTAAGGGTAGAGATAAAATGTGAAAGCACAGGCAGGGAGAGTTTGTGTGAGTTACATATTCATGACAGTTTTTTGTTTAGTTCCTGGAGAATTTGCTCATTCCTTGAAGCACCCTGCGGGCTGTTTCTAAGGATTTCATCAGCTTAACTACTCCCACAAAGCAAAAAAGAGACCATATAGTGCAACGATTAGTGAGAGCAAAGGGCGTAGTTCTGGTAGAGAACACGTGCGTAGAAAACAAAAACTGATTCTTCTTTCTGCACACAGGAATTTTTACCAGTCAGCCTGGAAATATTTATATTGTTCAGTGCAACATTTGAATAGAGGCCCCATAAAACATATTCTAGTATGATTTCCTCACTTCCTTCATTTCGTACACTTTTTAAGATTGTTTGCAAAACATTCATACAGTATTTACTTAAAAGTTTAGAAAATCACAGTTCCTTCAGAGGTTACTTAGCACTCACTGTTGAGAATTACAATATGTTGCTAATGCTAGTGCTTCCAAAGTCACCTTCAAAGCTGTAATAGTAGTATGTTGAAACACATAATTGAAAGTCATAACATTTTTAATAAACTGATCATTGTATCGTTTGTCATAAAAGATAATGTTTAATAATAAAGTTCTAGCAAAGTATGTGGAACAAATCCCCAAATGATGTCTAGAAAAAATATTTTAAAGTAAATAAATGTCATAGTATAGTTTGCTAAAAAAATGACATTAAAAAGTATAGTATTTCATACAGAAACGAGTCAAAACTCACATTCCATACTGCTCAAAAAATATAGTAGCATTTTAATATCTTACTTCAATTTACAATCGAATTACCTTCTAAGCTATACGCCATAATGAGCTACAATAACAGGACACTTAATTGACATAATACAGATTTCAAATCGGATTCTTGGAATGGTATAATTTAGGATTTTCTTTTTAAATCACACCAACTCACCAGAACCTCGTTGAAAACTCCACACTGTCCCCCCCTCAGGTACAGTTCTGATCGGAGGTGAACCAGTGGAGCTGCTGGACGGGCCAACATGCCGAGGAACAAACTCTCTGACGACACGCACTGCCAAGAAGCCCTGCTCCCCTCTCTGTCTTCCCCGCCCCCTCCCCCTCCCTATAACGTGGGCACCAGATGCCGGTGCTAAACTGTCCCGCAGGCTGCTCCGTTGTCACCGTTTCTACCTTTTACATGTACAGTAACTTGTCGAAGCATAACGTACTGTGTATTTCTTCTACAGGAGATGTGTAGGTTATCTGTAAATAAATGCCATTTTTTAAATATATATATACACACATCTATGTATAAAAAAAGATATTCAGAGTTTGTGCAAAAAAACGTCCCTGCCACCTCATTTAGTGGACCATAGATTAATATATGCTGCTCTTTTAAATGTGTTCATATTACCCCGCCCTCTTAGATCATTTTGTACATATGGTTTTATTTTTTCATTGTGCTGCTGATGATGAAACATTGAGAGGATGGATGTGAAAACCTGCCCTCTAGTGGTGCACAAAAACCACTCTGAGCCCCATTTCTGACACCAACAACACTTCACTCTGCTTTTTATGCACTTGCTGTCATAAAAAGGAGCATTTTAAGAGAACATGACAAGCACTTTGATACAACCGCATCAACTCAACAGACTTTTAGTAGCCAAGGAAAAAACAAGAGCTCCGAAGTTGCACAAAACTTCATCTCAGAGAACAAAAGAGAAAAGCAGGACGTCATTCATAGAACCTGTCACTTGTTGTACTGTATGTTTTGT
Source organism: Notothenia coriiceps (assembly GCF_000735185.1). Taxonomy (NCBI): domain Eukaryota; kingdom Metazoa; phylum Chordata; class Actinopteri; order Perciformes; family Nototheniidae; genus Notothenia; species Notothenia coriiceps. The sequence continues at coordinate 90,556 of NW_011370912.1, read as the reverse complement.
CGGGCGATACATTAACACACTCTGGCCTTCTCCCCCCCCCCTCCCCTCAGACATTACGTTAACATAGGAAATAACTGAAAGACAGACTGCTTTAGCTCATAGTGTGCGTAGAGTGTATATGACTGTTGCTTGCTGTGACTTACATCGGTGTAACTGTTGACTCTTTGTTTCTGTCAGAGTTCTCAGGGCAACCTATTGTACGGCCCTGTTTTCTGTCTTTTAGTTATCTCTGATGGACCACTCGGAACAAAAAGTCTCACGCTTTTGATTTGTTTTTTTACATCTTCAATTTGCACGAACGATGAATCATTTTATTTTGTGTCCATTCTTTTTTATTTATTACTTCTTGTACTTTGTCAAAACTAAGTGGTGAGCAAGCAAATTTTCATTGTCAATAAAAGAAAAACTACTGTCAGTGAGTTTATTAATTTGTACAAACAGTTGCCATAGTGTCTCTACTTGTTAATTATGGAAACCTAAGGCAGTACGGTTTCAAGTTCTTCATGGAGTTGGCACATTTATCTAAGGTTTAGATGGTAAAACTTACAGTACATTAAAAGATGAGTTCAGGCTCCGCGAGGTTTCAGCCATTTTTCTAACTGACTCTCGATATCTTTGAACACTCCTGGGTCCTCGATTGTTGGAGTGATCTGTTGGAAAATGTGACATTTTTCAGACAAGGTAGGTTGGATTGTTGCCAAAGAAACCTTGCGTTTACATCTGTAAACAACTACGAACTAATTTCTTAGTGTGTCATCCACTTCTCTCTTGAGCAACTTATCAGCAAAAACTGAGATGGTAACTACTGTATGAGGAGAAATCCCAAACGAGCCCTCAGCTCTACTTAATGAGTTCAGCACCTGCTATTGCACCATCATTACTCAAATTCAGAATTATTAGAATAAACTGCTGTCCCCTGAGCAGCTGTGAAACTCTACACACGGGACGAAAACAAGAGAAGAAAGATGAACCATTAAAAGATCCCCTCAGTTTTGTTCTCCGACTGTAATTAACTTTCAAAACTATTAGTGATGGAGAATAAAGCACAGAATGTTTCTTTGAGGATTGTCATACCTTGTACGGCTTGCCATTGACCAGGTTGGCTAAAGAGGAGCGAGGGATCTTTCCAGAGCGCGTCTTCGGCAATCCTCGGACAAAGAGCACTTTCTTGAAGGCGGCCACTGGTCCGATGGTGTCTCTCACCAGCTTCACCATCTCAGCTACGATCTCCTCCTTATTTTTCTGCACACCTGAAACAAACAGCCCATGGAGTGATAACCTAGGATTTCAATTCAGATATGTTTTATTTTGTTGCCAGGATTGTAGATTATGAAGGTAAAAAGTGTGGTACTGTATTACCAAAATAAAGAAATAAACATATGTGATCAAATTCAGGTACTACTTCATGTATTTCTATACGTTACATCTGTCATGCCTCACCGTTCTTGAGTACACACAGGGCCAGTGGAACGACACCCTTCAGAGGGTCCTCCAGACCCACCACAGCGCAGTCCCCCACCGCAGGGTGCTGCAGCACTGACTGAAAAACATACACATATATATTAAAATACTACAATAGAAAATATTTGTGTTGCCTCCTCAGTAAGCTTTCTCCTACCTCCTCCAATGCTCCAGCTGATAGCCTGTGGCCAGCTACGTTGATGACATCATCAGACCGGGACATGATGTAAAGGAAACCCTCCTCATCTACATAGCCTGCATCCATGGTGTCATAGTAACCCTGATGGTGGGACAGATATGAATAAGATAAATGCAAGATAGAAAGGTGAAAACTGTGAGAAATGATATAGTGATATAATCAGGGTAAACATTTTTTTTAGTATGGTACAAATATCAGAAAAAACAACAGAGTAATGTATATCGAAACATTTGAGAAAATACGACAAAGGTTATATAAAAAATAAATACATAATATAGTATGTCTAATTTCATGTCATTAAGAAGTTTGTCGAAAATGTGAGAAAAATTCAAGAAAAAATGACATAGTAAGGTATGTCGAAAAAAATACATTATACATAGAATATGTTGAAAATATCAGAAAAATAAAATAGTATTTAACATTTCAGAAAATCAACAAAGTATATATGTGTAGGAAATATCAGGAAAAACGATGTGATTTTCTTCTTGAAAACCTCATAACATTAAAAAACATTAAATTGTTATAGCGTACTAATATCATCCATGGCGGAGGTACACAAACAAAAAAATAAAAAAAAGGAATGTTGACATTTCTCTTCAGGATTACGTCGGTTTTGGAGCAGGTCATTAGATACAATTTCACCAAACCACAACAAATCTTAATCAATTTGAATTTATGAGGTCTTTCTATGGGGGAAAAGTCACACGACCCTTTTATAAAACATTTGAACACTAGAGGGCCCCCTTCTTCCACAACTGACCACAACCCACTCTACTGCATTAGTATTTCAGTGTTGTAGATAAAGGGATTGAACAGAACTTCAAACACCATTGTTCCAAATCAAATGAGACGCACATTATCCAATGAACAATAAACATCACTATTTAAGGAATTTAATTATTGTCATACCGGGAACTTAGTGAAGTAGAGCTCCTTGAACAGATCATGGTTCTGCCACAGGGACAATGCTGCACCGGGTGGTAAAGGTAGTCTGGAGGAAAAAGGGGTTTCAATTCCTTTTTAATGTATTGCTTGTGCCATGACATTCACACAATAACAAAGGCAGGCATGCAAGACTTATACATTACTTGTAGCTTGACACTAAGCATCACTTACTTTATTAAAATGACTATCTACTTGAATGTTTGCATAAAGAGCTTAGATTTTACCCAAAAAAAGAATAGATAATTGTCCAGGGATACAGATAGTCTATACTAGGCTTCCCCTTGCCTGACACACACTTATACATGGCACACAAACACACACTCATGGTGAATTAATAGAGATAGGTTACTCAGTCTTTGTTTATTGAGAGACTAGCAAAAATCCCCCTTCTTGACCAAGATGATCCCATTTCCCATGTTGGAACTCTCATGCCTCTGCAAGGACAATATGAAATCACAGCGAAGATCTTATTTCCTGTGTCCATTTGCTGCTTAAAGAGGATTTTTTTTAAAAGCGACCCTATCCTACAGTATGTTTACGAAGGCAGTCAAACTCTTGTATGAATATTTAGCATCATAAACTTATAAACTAATGTTGGAGTTTTGCTGCCTGCTTTTCATTTGATGAGTCACTGCTGAGTGCTTCCTACGCACACAAGCTAAACAAAGCAACATTATATAATTAAAGAACTAATTAAAACACATTTTGACTTGACACTCAAGCTTCAAAGGCACATTGCAACAACCTCACTGTGTAAATATTTAATATGATTTGCCATACAGTAACACAGCAGTTACTGTTTCCAGCTCTACCTGTGCTTATCTCTGTATGCATTGCACATGTGAACTGCTTGGAAATCCCCTGTGTTGGCAGTGAGTCAATACCAGCGGTTACCAATAACAGGGAAATGGAGCTGGAGAGTGATAACAGGTAGGTAGCACAAAGGGCTAAGGGCCTGCAGCTAGAGCTTTTGATCAGGTCTAATTTGCACAGGCAGCTCTTTTACATAACCAGACAAACACCTTTCATTCTTTAGCCTGGCAACAGTTTATTTGGAGTCAGATACAAGCTGCCTGACAGTGAATTATTTAGATTCATGAGTAAAAGATTGGAGTTTACATTTGATAAGGGCATGCAAAATGCTTTGATGTCACATTTCAAAAGTGTTTGCGTGTGAAAGGTAAAGCAGTGACTAAGCTGCTGAGCAAATTCACTCGGCTTACCCCACCACAATATTTCCCAGGGTTCTTGGCTTCACCTCCTGCATGTCATCATCGATCACTGTGACTAGTGGAAATGAAAAGGCATGCAATTCATATTCAGAGGAGGTGTATCACCCACTGGAGAGGCAGAAATATTAAATGATCTGCAGAGAATGACAAGCGGTTTTTCTAATTGTATCCATTTCAGTTTAGTTTATCCGTTACTTGTTATTAAGGGGAAGCAATTCTGACTTTAAAATCATGACCAGTATGTTAAATGTAGAATGTAGATGAGATGTGGATTCTGACTCTTACCATTGTAACCTGGAACTGGTTTTCCAGCCTGACCTGCAGGTGGCGTGAGAGAGTTTCCCAGACCGATGCACGAGGAGGTGATCGCAGAGCCAGTTTCTGATGAGAGAAATGGGAAAAAGTCATGGATGAAGACTCATATATTTGTGGGAGGACGCATACAGTTTTACTCAAAGCACAAACAAATCTGGGTCTGTGGTGTAAAGCAAAGTTTGACACAACTTAGTTTCAGGATTTTCTGCTTACTATGCAAATGTTAAACCTTCCTGGTCAAAAGAGTGTGTGTGGTCGTGGCCTGCATTGCTTCTGACAGCAGCTTTAACCTACATTATGCAGAACTATGACAGCTCCTATGGGCCCTCCTCTACTACACCACCCAACTGTGCTCTACATACAGCAGAGGCTTCTGTCAGAGCTGCTGGCCCACCCAGAGCATGATTAACCCAATCGATCCAGCTCTGTAAGCAAGATTATATCAGAAATCTCACAGCAGCAGATATCAGCATCTGCCTTCTATGACGAAATTTGAAAACACTGTCTGACTAAATCAACTGTCAGTTTCTCAATGTAATAAATACTAAAACAGAGATTCAGCTGAATGCTTCCATCTGTTTGTCATGTGTTCCTTCTGTTCAGTTAAGAGTTGTTCTCAGTTTCTCACAACAGGTGACAGACATCACAAAATAACCTTCAACAGAATGATTTCCATAATATCTCTCCAATACATTTGCATGCTATTGTACATCTGACTGTTTACTTATGTGGTTCCAATCTCTAAAAGGCACAAAGGGAAATATTCACGCTTAAGACAGGACTGGGAGCTTCATTAGTTGTTTAATTAAAACATTGAATCAGATATGTGACATTTCACAAACCAGCTGTATGGCTTTTTGACACTAACACAGTTAAGAAACAAACTGCAGCTAAATTACCTCATGTGCTGCCATTTCTATCTTCATCAAAATGCAAATGTATGCACAAGCTGATCCAGAAGGTAATCAGATCATCCTCTCTATATGATGTTTATGTCATGTATAGCTCTTGAGTTATTGTGGGAACGAATGTCTTGGCATTTTATCCTGTTAATATGCAAATTAATGCAGCACCGTGCTCTATACCTGCATCAGATCAGTTACTGCACAGAGGGGAAGGAGGGGGATATACATTTTCAATCATGTATTGTTCTAAAGTATGCAGTCAGTTACTGACAGCAGAAGTTACTTGCTGTCGGAGAGGGCAAAGGCCAATGGCGAAACATTCAAGCTAGCAGGACAGATGACAGCTCGGTTGATACGATGGTGATGTGAAAACAAATATTTGAGACTCCTTATTAAACCATGGCGGAGAGATAAAGCAACAAAGGACTTCTGCAGGGTTACATACCTGTCAGCACCAAACAGAAGGACCCAGCTGCAGTATGAAACTAGACCGCGTAATTACTTAGAAAAAGAGACAACATTTTATCTCTAGTTAAAGGGTCTCTGTGCAGTTAGTTGGAAAACAAAGTTTCTATTTACATTCAGTGTTGCTCAACTAAATGTCTGTATCCTTGAGGTAAAACCAACATGCATTTCCTACAATCATACAACTATATTGAAGTGCATTTATTACATTCATCTCGTTTTTGTACCTGTCAATCAATGGAATATTGCAACACATTGGCAGGACTGTCTATCGCCTCACCTGCATGCCCTACAGGTACAATATGTGTACTACTTGTTAAAAACTACAACTGGATAACTTTAAGTTGCAACATACAGAGATTGTCAGATTTAAGGATATATTGGACAGGAAGCTTTCTGGGGCAAAGAAAGATCAGGATGTTCAGATTATGAAGTAAGTCTAAGGTAAGATTGTTAGGATCTGTAAGACATCGGGTCAACTTGTACTTGGACTAAATCATCTCCAGCATCTTGTTAAAGTACCAGTTCTATCAATTCAAACATACTGCCTATACCAGGGGTCCCCAACCCCCGGTCCGCGGAACGGTACCGGGCCGCGGAGGTGTTACTGCCGGGCCACAAAATAGCTGTGAGTTTATCGTAATATTTGCAGAATTATAAATATATAAAAATATTTTATCAAAAAAATTCAATTTATTTTAATTTTATTTTATACCAGTCATATTATTTCATCCAAAACATACACAATAAATCAAAATTGGTTAGCATAAGGTCTCAGCCTCTCGTGCGCAGAGAAAGTTACAGGTGGTGCGCCAATAGGAAGTGGAGCAAACAGGAGACAACCGTTTAATCGCAGACTGTTATGTTTGTGGGGGAATGGCAGTACATACATTATTTTAGATATATTTCGAACTCGGACTTCATTTTAAGGACATTGCGGCCAGGGGTGTAGAGCTATTTTTTTATTTGTAAAGCCTCTTTCACTTCATGAAATGGCTGCAGCATCAGGAGGCAGCCTCTGAGAAGTGCAGCACCAGCGCGTACACACCGCCTTCACTGTGTTCCCCACTGCAGGCTGCTACGTTTCAACCACACACACCTCTACACACACACACATCGAACGGCCGGATTATTCCCCCTATTACTCGTTGTATGAAGGAAATGTCCGGTCACAAAGGCGCATGATGTGTGTGTTGTGCTCTGCTCAGCTCCGCTGTGTGTGTGTATGTTCGGTGTGTTTGTGTGTGTCCAACAACGGCATTTGTTTTCAAATACTATGAACAGTAATTTACACACATCTGGCCAACTCCATAGGTATGTGGGTGTTCCCAAAATAAATTTAATCTTAATCTCGATGTAGTGCTAAATGCTTTCGGAGTGCACCGGAACGAACGCCCCGGTATGACGTTATGGCTGGCAAACAAGCCCAGGGGTCTCACTGACATTTCAGTTATATCAATATGTGTACAGTGGTCCTAATTTGTTTTAATTGTATCCTGGTTTTAAACTATGTTAATATGTTTTGGATGCATATTGTTCTATTATTTGTTCAGGCTACTGGCACTGTTGCCACCTATATTAGGCTATATTATATTAAATATTATATTAATATTTGTAAAGCGGTCCAAATTTGTTGTTTTAATTGTATCCTGGTTTTAAACGTTGTTAATATGTTTTGGATGCATATTGGTATTTCTTCAGGCTGTTAATAGAATTTGCCTCTGTTGCCACCTGCTGGTGAGTAAATATTCAAATCAGTTAAAATTGACAACCGGTCCGCGATTTTTTTTTAATGTATCTGCCGGTCCTTGGCACAATAAAGGTTGGGAACCCCTGGTCTAGACCAGTGCTTCTCAAAGTGTGGTCCTGGTGCCCCCTAGTGGTCCGTGAGTATATTGGTAAAATACATTTAAGTTTTCCGCACTCTCGCAGGAATATTTCCGCGAGTGTTTTTTTATTGGTTAAGTGGTCCTTGGTATGAAACAGTTTGAGAAACACTGCTCTAGACACAAATCTTTACTTTGCTGACATGGCAGTTGTATTCATATTAAGAGTACGTGTGTGTTCCTCACCTGTCCGGTCGTAGGACTCGTGGCAGGTGTGAGCGATCTCGGCTCCGAGCTGCAGGTAGTGTCCGGCTTTATCGTCAGGCGAGCCGTCGGCGCCCAAAGCAAACATGCCGCCGGCAAAGCACGCCAGGTGCCCCATCTTCCTCTCCAGGTGGCCGTTCTTCCACTCGCCGATAAACGTCAGACCGCCGTTGGATTTGCGTATCAGGTGCCGCTCGATAGCCTTCAGGAAAAGAGTGTGTGTGAACGAGATAGAAGGAGAGTTATGCAGTTAGAGTGTGGATTTGAGTCAAAGTCAACTTTATTGTCAATCTTTCAGTTTGTGTGTACAGACAGAGAGATAGAAATACCGTTTCCCACCATCCAGAATACAAATATGTATAAACATATGTATAATCCTATATACTGTATACACAATCAACAGACACATTTATACATATGCACACATTAAGATAAAAACCCCAAAATCAATATATACAAAATAACAGTCACTTCAATATCTTTGGGAATGTACATTAATGCAAGAAGTTATGCAGTTAGAGCGTGGACTTTTGGGCTGATAAGGTCAGAAAACGTTGAATGAAGCAGTACAAATTAGGGGAAAATGTGGACAGACGTGGATTATAATGTCCATACAGTGTGTGTGTGTAATTATATGCATGTAGTGATTAAAATATCAGGATGACAAATTAATAATTATGGTCAAAAAGTGATAGACAGTTTTTATTATAGTTGGAATGTGGATGAAGGTTATCAATGCAATATTAAAGGAATGTGTGTGTGTGTGTGTGTGCGTGTGCGTGTGCGTGTGCGTGTGAATGTTTCAATTGGGTAAAGTTGTGTGAATGAGGCATTGGCATTGAGAGCAGGTGTATGTGGGTGTTGGGGGGGGGTCGAACAGGACACAATGGTGAGTGTAGAATTTGAAATACAGACATCTCTCAGCCCTCGCTCTGCAGCATCTGCTCTGCTCGCTCGGTGACAGATTTAATGATTGACAGACACATCTTCAGCCGACACACAACATCTGCCCTCTGCTAAATCCACTCTCACTTTACTTGAAAAACAAAAGCATCTGTCTTTTGTCGTGATGGGCTCCGATCACTATGAGGAGGGAGTGAATTAAATGTTCTTAAATCAATGTCGGTCATTTAAAAAAGGATAACTGGTAAAACATAGAAGTCATAGTGGCTGCTTTTCTTGCTTAAAAAGGTGTCAGAATTGTATCTGGAGCTACACATGTGAGTCTATGCAGACAACAGCTGGGCCTGGTTTGATGGCTTTAAAATCTTTTTGTCCTTCTAATAAAAATGAAAAATGTCTGTCCTCTTTATATCTGTCTGTTGCCATATGTATATCTGTTACTATCTGTATGTTCAGTTGCTGTTTTGATAAGTGTACATCTGTTGTGCAGCAGCTGTTAAAACAAATACTCCCTTGGCACGATACAATCTGAATATATATTTCAAAAAACTATGCATTGAGCGTGAAATTAGATGTTGACCTTCATATCCAAAGTGCTGCATACAAACATACTATATGTGTGTGTGGAATCATTTCCCGAAGGACAGTTTATTTCTCCCTGTGGCGTTCTGATAGGAAGCTGAGTGAAAGGTAATTAAATAATGAGTTTGTCTTCACCCTCTTTCTGCGTTCTGAGTGTTTTGAAGTTTTTTTTTATATGCAGTGCTGCAAGAATAAAAGGATGCAAATGGTGTTGAGCTGCGCAAAGAAAGTGATGAGTTTCTTAAAATATATAAATAAATTATTTTTGTTTTCCTGAGATTATGCACAATGTGTCTCTTTGTTCTGTAGAAATAATTGTAAAACATAACACACACACACACACATCTCTTCAATGTACCTCAATGGCTTCATCGTAGGTTTTGCGGGCTTCTGTGTCGGTCTTGTCGGACATGAGCCATGCCTTCAGCAGGTACTCGTAGAAACTGTCCCCAAGTCCTCCAACTGAGGTGTGATCTGGAGAGAGGAAAGAGAAGAAAGGGTTAAATATGCAGAGAGGAGGAACCAGCGAGAGACAGAAAAAGAGAGAAAGTTAAAGTGCATTATTGTTTCTTCATATTTGCCTGAAAGTCATTGGCAGAGGGCGACATATGGCTTCAAAAGCATCTATCCAAACCCTGGGTAGTTACGACAAAAACAATATATTGGCAGCGGTCTCACATCTCATTTCCAGTTTTTGTTTACTGTGTCCCTGGTGTGCTCACATTTCCATGTCCCCAAACGTCCTGATGAAAGTTTACTCAGCTTTCATGGCTGTCCGAATTTGCCGGACGCCCCGTAGAGAGGAAGGCACACAGCCAACACTGTTTCTGATCAGACTATCAAATAAAAAAAAATTCCCCAAGGGAGTTAGAACCCAGTTGATCCAACTCTTTGATGACACTTTGGTCAATTTCAGAGGCAATTTCACTGACCTATAAAAGATTTATGGAGAGTGTTAGCAAAGAAAATAATGTTTAGCATATGAGATGTGTTATTGAGTATCATTATAACAGTTCATTATCATTATCATTATAACTGTCAATACTAACGTTTTATGATAATTTTGGCTTAGTGAATGGCAGTTAAAAGACATTGTTGTTGGTTGGCGAATGCAAACAAAAACTACTCTGCATAAAACAATGTACTCAAGTATAATTACCAGTTATACAGTATACTCCAAATATCTGGAACAAACTCCCAGAAACCTGCAGGTCCGCTGCAACTCTTACTACTTTTAAATCCAGGCTGAAGACTTTTCTTTTTAATGACTGATTTTAAATGCCATTTTCTTAATGTCTTTCATTTTTTGTAAAGCACTTTGAATTGCCTTGTGTTGAAAAGTGCTGTATAAAATAAACTTGCCTAGCCTTGCCTATAAAGTATTGGCATCAAAATATACCTAAAATACCGAAGGTGAAAGCACTCATTATGCACAACAGCCCATTTCAAAATAGTAGATATTGAATTGTTTTTATTAATAGCATTAATCTCGCAGCCTCTCGCGCAATTGTGATTTCAGATTTCTAGTTGTTTCTAAAAAATTGACATAAATGAGATTAATATTAACATAATAGTTCTCAAAGACTAGATGTAACATCTCTTTATGATCATATTTGATATCTGATGCTTTGTTTACTACCTAAAGATCTCCCTCTCTGTGTGTGATTAACATGCCTGAAGGCAGAATGGAGTGATGCGCAAACACGGGGAACGAGGAAGACGAAATAAGCAATGAATTATTCAAACCTCACAAACAACCTTGGAGTCATTACTGAGGGCAGATTGTGAGTATGTGTTCATGTTTGTGATTCTCTGAGTTTGTATATTCACTCAGAAAATTACAGGTAGTCAAGGAGCATGAAGGAGACGGTGAGAGACAGCTAGTCAATATTTTTGATACAAGTTTAAATCTGCTCAAAGCTGATATGTAAATACGTACATTTGGTGAGCTCAAATCATTTAGGAGAGCCTAATCAAACAGTTCCTGATACACTTATGTCGGCAATTTAAGAGTGTGTGTGTGTGTGTTATGTAAGGTTTTCAAGGACTCACATCACTGTCATGTTTACATCTTTTATGCAGAGTGTATCCAACATCAGCAGCACAAAAGCACTAAATAATCCCCCTGATCCAAACACGAGCCTAAATAACCTGCAGGCTTAGATGAATGCTTGTATATTTGATCATCCTGAGCGGCATCCGGCAGGTCACCAGTCCTCTGCTCCACGCCAAATGAGCATACTTGGTTGGTGAAATATTGGATGAGATAAGTCTGCTAGCTCAAAGAAAAGCAGCATGGCACCTTGCTCACCATGGCTGTTTGCAGAACTCTTCTCCTCAGTCTGGCTAATCATCGAGAATCAATACCAAATCTTCTTGAAGAAAAAGTCTACTACTGTTTTTTGTCCCCGACCACAGCATGTGTTGAATTTTATTTCCTTTAGGGTTAATACACAGAAGAAAAAGAAGCTTGTACCAGGAAGCTGTAAGAGAGCGTCTGTGCAGAGCCTCGCTCAGGGGAAGCAATAACGGTTCAGACCTGATTACAGCTCTTGGAAGCCGACACAAGTGGCCACAAATGTTTTTACTTCACAGACTCTGGGTTCAATACCAGGTTAATAGCGAGGCGCGCAGAAATCCCAAAGAGATCAGTGAAAAACCATCGGTACTTGAAGAGGAGACATCTTACAGGAGGTTTTTCAGGGCATTTTTATTTTATTTATTCATTTATTGAACAGGGACAGTGCACATTAATGAACATTTCTGTAAATGTGCCAGAGTTAGCCAAGAGGCTATTTTTCATCTGTAGTCCCTGGACAGATTTTAAAAGTCAACCTAACGCATGTTCAACTAGGAGGTGAACCAAGAAAAAGAAAGAAATCTGAGCTGCTTATTTATATGAGCAGCAGAAAACCAGAGCACTGTGCTGAATGCCATTATTATAAGTTCTACTATGGTTAGTCCATTCCTTGCAGAGAGGGAGTATAACCAGCCCTGAGCCACATGGAGCTCATTTTTAAAGATGTATTTATATTCAAGATGTCGATTGCCTGTGACCTTGGTTGGAGAAACTTGGGATCTATAAAAAGTTCAAACCAAGTTTACTTATTTTTCAGGGGTGAAGCTATTTCACCCGAGGACAGACATCTAGTCTCTCTTTGGATTCAGATTGGAAGTCAATACACTTCTGTTCATGTACAGAATAATTCATAAGCAGTGGAGAAAGTGAGTTAATGCGATACAACAAAGTAGGAGTTAGAACACTGTAGCAAATACCATTAACAATTAACTGTTAAAACATTAAATACAAATCAAATAATGATTACCTCGGGGAAAAGAGAGTATTATGTAAAGTCAAAAATTGCAAAAAGAAAATTGTGATTGATGGTTGTATGTTTTTTTCCAAGGCTTATCAACTAATGAGTTTAATTTATGTCTTTTGTTTTCTTTTTATATAAGTGGTTTACTTTTTGTTAACCATTATTATCTTACTAATATGACAACATTATTTTATAAAATGTAAGTTTTCCAGACCAATAACAATACAAACCACACAAAGTCCTGTGTGTTATATTCAATCATAAATTGAGATAATTGTCGTTTGACACATCTGGTATTTTCCTACAAACATCCTGCTCCCTATCACTCTGTCCACATGCCTCTGTAACGGCCCGTCCACACAGCAGCTTTAAAAAAAATCTTCCAACGCTTCTCTGCCCATTCACTTTGAATGGGGTGACGTCACTTTGCCTCGCTTTTCGCCGAACTGCATTGTGGGGAAGCAAAGCGAAGATTTCCAGGATTCAAAAATTGAGCAATGTTCAACTTTTGAAGCTGAGCTGGAAGCGTCAGCCAATCAAATCCCGTTTATGCAAATCTGACAGTGCAAGCGCTAGCCAATCAAACCGCGTGTAAGCTGGGAGAGACATACCGCAGTTCATTTCCTCATATTCCAAACGAGAAATTACGGTAGCAAATCACCCGGTTCTTTACGACCAGAACTATTTACCGGGATACAACCCGGAGGAACCAGGCATGGAGGGAGGTGGCAGAGACAGTGGGTGAAACTGGTAGGTTTTCGCCTGTTTGGGGATTTTATATCCAGTTTACTTCGTTTTAACATTGCTATTGCTTTGTACTGTATGTCGGGGCGGGAGATTCATGTGATTGGTTGTTGGTCGCGTTGCTCGCAAAAAATCCCCAAGCTTTCAGACACGCCCACCTCCAAGATCTTTTTAACGCTGCTGTGTGGAAGGGCCGTAAGGCTGTACATGTTCCCAGACTCCTCGAGTTAAGAGGCTTAAAATAACTAAAATGCTGGGCTCATCTTGCCTTGTCCCACTTTTTCTCTGTGAAGTCTTCAGATCTTCTTTTACCGACTGATCTGTTGCTTGATTTTTACAGTAAAATGGGGTTTTAAAAATCTGAAGCGCTGTCATGCCTGCTTTTTAAACTTAAAACCTGATGTAATAAAAGGGAGCAGAACAGAAATACAAAGTAAGACTAACATCAAAACATTCAACCAGACAAAAAAAACTGCTCTTTCACACAAGACTGTTTTTGATGTTAAAGAGGAACATAAGAAGGCAACACTGATTCAAATAGAATATGAAACAGGAAGTGCTCTCAAGTTGTCTCATCTTTTTTTGTATCTCTTCCCTCGAGCATCTACCCTTTTCTGTTTCTCAGTCACCTCCCACACTGTTTTAACTTAGCATCCTCCCACACACACTCACTCCCTCCTCTCCTCTCCATCAGTTTCAGCCCACCAAAGGATCTGGGTCGTGCACGGAGCGCCTGTCAATCAAAGCGGGGTCTGCTGAGGAGGCGGCTTCAAACACACACTAAACCGCAGACACAAAGACACATGTACACAAGAGGACATCTTCACTGAGTCTCACACACTCTGGTTCAAAACACAGGTCGAGGGCACGAGCTGCTGAGGTAATACTAATAAAGTCTGGGTATGGGAAGGAGTGCAACAGGTTATTTCTATGCAGCACCAAACCCAACAAAGAACAGCAGAGGTCAGCCATGTCTCAGTCCATGTTCATGCATTACAAACGTCTTTTTGACTGACAACAAATCATTATTGACAAATGCTGTTCAGCAGTCAACATGTACTTGGATGCTGCGTAAGGGCTAGTGTGAAGTATTTTGTTATTATTATTTTATAATGTTTTGTTCTATCAGCAAATTCAAAAGTGTGGTGTTTTGCTAACTGACGGCTTTTTTGCCTTTTAAAAAAGAAGCCAATCAATATTTTAAAGAAACCTTTGAATGCTTTTTGGGGTTTTCCCTTTCCTGTAGAGTGTTAGGGTTTGTTTACTTATGTCACTATGTAACTCTTTCGCTTCTATTGGTTAGTGCTCCGAAACATAAGAGGCGGGACATCTCTAAGCAGTTGACCAATCACAACAGAGCCGGCCAGCTAACCAATCGGAGCAGACTGGGCTCTGGTTTCAGACAGAGGGTGGAAAGAGGTGCAGCACCACAGGCAGGCAGTGTGAGGAGAATAAAGAGCTTTTTGAGCATTAGAGCATGGAGACATGTCACAGTAGAGACACTACATACAAATATGAACCTCGACATTTGCATAATATGTTCGCATTAAAGATAATTTGGAATCAGTTTTCCTGACGCAGAGCCAGAAGGAAGTAAAATGTAAGTATTAGTCAAATATATGTGTCAGAGAGATCAAATCAGCTACTGTTTACAAGTTGTTGCAAGTGAGCACCCAACGTGTCAACCACAATGACAGATTAGATAACCAAGTGAAACCACATTTAAAAAAGAGATAGGGATTATCAGGCTACAACAAAACATCCAGTCAACAAAAACAACAATGCAAATTCTGAATTAGACGTATGTTTGTGCCTAAATGAGTGTTGGTGAGAGACAGAGAAAGGAATGACATGTTTACCAACTATATATAAACGTCTGTAAAATTCAGATTGTCGGCGTGTAGGTTAAAAAGAGGGAGTAGATGGTGTGTGTGTGTGTAGGCAGAGGAGTGTGTGGTAATAAGGCTGTCAGTCTCAGCAGGATCTCATTAAGACAGAGACGCTCAGCCTCATTAGTGTGACGTAACTACTGTCAGTGTCCACACACACACACACACACACACACACACACACACTTTTTACATTTACCATACGGCACTTGGACACACAGAGACACACACACACAGAGCAAAGGCCATTGTCCAGATAGGGAAGAGAAAGGGTGGGTGATGACGATTGGGTGGGGTGTTTCCATGGTGACCAGGGGGGAGAGGGGGGTTCGCCTCTTGACCTTCATTGAGGTGAATGAGTATCACTAAGCAGAGGCAAGTAGCTAAATCGAGACAAGAACGAGTGAGAGGAGCGATCAGCGGCCATCATGGCTGTGGGCCGTCGCGAGCTTCAGCGGTCGGTCTGAGGCACTTAGCATTAGCATCAGAAAGACATTATGCTAATAGCATCAAAGGCTGCAGACCCCCGCCTTTGTTTTTCCCGGGCCAACCCAAGGGCACGGAGAGATTTTTACATTTCAAGCCCCTTCCAGCCCTGAACTCCCAAAGCATTTGCATGAAGATGAAATAAAAAGTTGAAAAATGGGACGCATTGCACAAAAAGATGAAGCACGGCAGAGTTTCTAAAGGTTTGTAGTCCATGGAAACTGAGAAGAAAGGTCACAAGAAAGGAGGATAAAACACGAGACACAAATGAGAGTGAAAGATATTAATACGTGTGTCAAGGAGTAGTGAACTTCATACGTTTTTGTCACTGTACAGAAAGGGATGGTATACAATATATCGATTTTTTATCGGCTTATTTCTGTTTTCAGTGGCATTTAGTCATGAACTCCACATAAGAAGACCAAGATATATGCAGGTTTACCGTCATCCATCATTAAACACTAATGCCTTTCAACTTGCTAGCTGCTGCACCGAGATTGTAGGCCAACCCAGAAGTTAGCATCACCTTATTTCACGCAACAAAAAGCCATTCGATTTTGGATGGTTGTTGAATTGATACATAGTGATGTCACTATGTTAGGGCGGTAAACAAAGGAGTCCAATGAAGGCATTTCTTTGCAGACCAAAACTTCAGGAAAGGGAAAACCACAAAAAGCACAATAGGGTCTTTTTAAAGTACCTTACATTTTTACTCATTTAAAATATGCTTTAAGTCAACTTTACTGCATTACATTTTTACCGGGTGTTGATCATATTTTTGACTCAATAGTTTTAGGGCACAAACTAAAGTGCATTAACATGTTAGTATAAAAGCCGCCGAACAGCAATAGCCAAGGACACCCCTTTTCTGGTGATGGACTGTGAGGCCTGTGCATGTGACCGATTATAAATGATAGATACACATGCCTTCCTCGGTGTAGTCTAACTGGAATCAACCTCTCTTAAAGCTCTCTTTCTATAGGTGCAAAAGGTGACATTAGGTAATTAGTAGGCTCTGCAGAGTTAAGTGCTGCATTAAATACATGTATAGTTAGATCAGACAATTATAAATTAATCTGTATTGATAAGCAAAGATAAATGCTGGAAGATTAATTTCTTGATTTATTGATAACTATAAGCATGCTCGTTTGTTTAATGCCTTCCTTTGACCTAAATGTACATTTTCAGGGAGTTGAATTAACTATTTAGAGACTGCGAAGACAACAGATCACCTGACACTACACCAAGACAGCATTACACTGCACTAGTGCCTTTCTTTTGAGAAGACAATTTGTTGAGTGTCCAATTTAATGCACCATGAAATTGGAGACCGGGAGTCTCTTCCCGCAGACAAAATGAAATATCACAGTGTCTGGAGTAGTACAGTGTTTACTCTAGCCAACATGTTATATATGGACTCCCCTGCATTAAAGCCCCCTTCAAGCCTAATAAAGAAGGCGGAAAATAGTCCACCTCCACACGAACCGGGCAGTAAACACCATTCAATTTCTCCCAACTCCTCCATAGGCAGAGACAGATGTCGCAGAAACGTTTTGGTCATTATACAGGACGGAGGAAGGAGACCCAGGTGAGGGAACATGATGTTTCTCTGGGGGTGTCGTGAGCAAGAACAGAAGGTGAAGTCATCCAACACACCTCAGCACTTTATAATGAGATATATCTACAGCACAATACTTCTCCGGTTAGTCAAGCATCACGACACAGAGCCACGCTCGCTGTCAGTGTGACCCTGTGGCAGAAATGTCACAGCGAGCAGACACAATCGCAAACCAGATAAAAACAGCATTTAATTCAATTTCTCAGCCCTCACAATTGGCTGATTATTGGATTGAAAGGGTGCCCTTGACCAGCGCCGCGGTGACTCGCTGCAGGCAGGATGTTCGTCATCCAGAGGAAGAGGAGCGTGGTTAAAGGCAGAGAATAGGCCAGAAATGAAGATAGAATGAATAGAGGTAACTAACACGAGCTAATACATGATGCTCAAGGTG
Source organism: Notothenia coriiceps (assembly GCF_000735185.1). Taxonomy (NCBI): domain Eukaryota; kingdom Metazoa; phylum Chordata; class Actinopteri; order Perciformes; family Nototheniidae; genus Notothenia; species Notothenia coriiceps. Next base: position 73,011 of record NW_011370912.1, on the reverse strand, counting down.
TAACACATGGGAGTTAAAAGAGCAGTTGGTCTCATGCCAAAATGTATTTTTACTTGAGTGTGGGAAAATGACATGTATTGCTACTTGTTGAGTGCTTCATGCTTCGTGCTTCGTGCATCTTGCTGCTGGTGTTCTCGCTCTCTGGGTCTGTTCAGGTTCAACAACCATTTTATATTGGATCCAATCTTCAGGCCCTTGGGTTTGTATTCTCTTGGCTTTTCAGTTCATATCTTTGAATGGATTTGGATGTAATTGTACGATGAGTTTCTTTTGCGCTATGTCTTAATGTATTTCAAAGCACTTTGAATTGCTTTGATATGCTATATAATAAACTTGCCTTGCATTTTAGATCAGCTATTCTTTGATGTGCTTTAAATTGGCTACATTTATATAGTGTTTTTATCTAAAGCATTCAAAAAAACATTAATAATCCTTGAACTGGGTAATACAATTATGAATACAACAGAAAGACATGCATGTTGTTTTTGTGCGGTTCCCGTGCAGTCAACGTGTCGACGTATCCTTGGGCAAGATACTTAACCCTGAGTTGCTCACGATGGCATGGATGAGCAATTGGTACTGCTCTTTATGAATGATTTGTGAAAGGGTGAATGACTTGATTTATGTAAAAGCGCTTTGAGGGGTCGTAAAGACCTGATAAAGCGCTATACAGTATAAGTAGGCTACAGTCCATTTACCATTTCTTATTTCTCTGTACTTGCAATAAGTAGGCTAGACCCTCAAGAAAAACGCGGGCAAAAATCCTTGATTATGCGATTAAACATGCGGGGTTTTTATGTGATTTTATGCGGTGAAATTGCGGGAAGTTGCGAAATATGCAGAAAGTTGCGAACTATGCTAAATATGCGGGGGAAAAGAATAACAATTTTTTTAAATATTGGGCTGTCTTATTTATTCTCTCTCACACACAACCTGCCACTAACGTTAAACCCCTTTACTATTCAATTAAACACATTCAATGTTTATTTATTGTAAAAACAAATACACACACACTTCTCCGCCTCATTCTGTTTTCATTTACTCGTTCGTTATCTGACCAGCTTCAATCTTGCAGGCTACTCACTTCGTTTCTTGTAGCCCTCAAAGGGTTTTGGAGGTTGATGACTCGGTGAACGTGAGTTGAATGGCTTTCTTGTCCACAGCAGCAGAAAGCATTTTCCAATGTTTGAATGAATCAAGGTGGGTCGGCACCGTCGATTTTCTCTTATGCTCCAACATACAGTTGCACGGGGTGCAGAATAGTTTCCCCCCACTTTTTGCCCGGTCTTTAGTAGAAATGTTCGTCGGTAAATGAGATGGATTAGATTTTTTCATCTTGGTGTTTTCTCTATCGTGTGAGCTCCACACGTTCACTCTATACAGTGTTGTTTACATTCTGTGATGCGCGAGCTGATGACATCACGTCAAGACGAGTTAACTTTTTTTTCTTCTCAACTTTGTGTGGAAAAATGCGGGGATTATGCGGCCTTTTGATAAAAGAAATTATTACCATGCTTTGAATTAAAAATAATTGTGCTATTTGTACATTTTAGCATGAAAATGTGTTCCATAGGGTCTGACTATTTGACATTTGGAGAATGAAGCTTCATTTTTTTTTTATAGAAAATTGTCTTGGGCGTATCAAATGTCAAGCGGGTGGTATTTCGGGCGCGGAGAAAGTGGTCAAACACCCATATCCCTTTTAAAAGCAAGGAATGGAAAAGCAAGATTTCAACATGCCACAGAAATGATGGTTTAAAGTTCAACCCGACGCGTGACCCGCGGGGATCTGAGTGACAGATGCAAGGCATGACTAAAAACGGAAAGAGGGAAACAAAGGTAAAAAAAAACGTGGACTATTTTTGATGAACCCCGGGTATTTGGCATCTGAGACCTCCCCCCTCCCCACAATAAAAGGTGGAGGAGTCCTCACCAAGAGCCACCGCTGAGCGTGGAATCGGGACAAGTGTGAGGAAATCCTCAGGGAAGAGGACGGTGTCCTAGGGATGAGGGGTGGTCTGTGTATTGACCTCTTTTTCACTGCAGTAGATCAGCAAAACCAGTCATACAGGGCTCATCCCCTCCTCTGTCCCAGAGGAG